>NC_087156.1:6507500-6582500 GCF_035594125.1 Scylla paramamosain
TCCGAGTGTGTGTGTGTGTGTGTGTGTGTGTGTGTGTGTGTGTGTGTGTGTGTGTGTGTGTGTGTGTGTGTTCTAAGGATGTATTCTTAAGGTCACCTGAGTTTGTTTTTCTTGTTTATAACCGTTTAGTACAATTTCTTCTTACACTTGTTTACACCTACTGAATGATTAATGACTCTCTCTCTCTGAGGAGGAGGGAGAGTCAGAGGAATAATAAGAAAAGACAAAAATGATTTCCTTGTTGCTGTTACTGGTTCGGTGTACTACGAGCACGCGGCCTTGCTGGTTCATGTGGCAAATATTAATTTCAAAGGCGTTGTCGAGAAGAATGTTCGAATTGCGTACAGTGGGAATGAATGGAATACAGAAATGTGTATTGAATATATGTGAGTCTAGTATGAGAGACTGGGATGAGTAGTGACCATGTATGGTGAAGGTGTGAGGGACCGAGATGAGGAATATTGATGTGTGGTGAAGGTGTGAAGCACCGGGATAAGGAGTAGTGACGTGTGTGGTGAAGGTGTGAGGGAGCGGGATGAGTAGTAGTGACATGTGGTGAAGGTGTGAGGCACCGGGATGAGCAGGGTCACTTGAGCACTGCCCGGGGTGATGCATCAGCAGTTTGTGGTTACTTACTTGGAGTCCCTAAGTTGGTCCAGCCGGAGTTGCGTCTCCTCCAGCTGTTTTTCCTTCTGCATGATGATGTCTTTGGCCTGCTGCAGCTCATTCAGCGCCTGAGCCAGCCTGGAGTGACTGTCCTGCAGGCTGGTGCGTGCCTCCGCCACCTCCGTCACCAGGTTAAGATTCTCAGCGTGTGCCTGACCCAGGGCAGACTGAGCTGTTTCTAGGCTGCCCTCTACTTTCCTCAGTTCAGCTTCTCGCTGCTGAAGTTGACTTACAGTCTGCTGTAGGTCAGCCTGTGTGGCCTCCTGCTCCTCTCTTGCTGTCTGCAGTGCCTCATAAGTGGCCTGCAGTTCGTCCTCCAGGGAGGCGTCACCTGACGGGAAGGTTGTACCAGGCAGGTCACGCTTGGAAGCTGTTGATCGCTCAGTATCTTGAGAGGGAGGGGGTTTTTCCTTCATTTCTTGGGGTTCGTCCTTAGGCGGTGCTGGAGGGGCACCTAGCATGGACTGGGGACCCAACTCGGCCAGTTGCCGCAGCAGGTTGTCGATGGTGTCCTCTTCGTCAGTCAACGATAAGTCTTGTAAGGATGCTCCCTGCCGCCAGCGGGCAAGCTTCAGGGCCTGCACCTGCAACGCAAGGTTCTCTGCATCTGAGCTCTGAAGAGCAACACGCAGGTCATCAATCACCTCCCGCAGACACTGCAATTCCTGTTGCTGAAGAAGAACTTGTCGCTGGAGGAATGAGACTTCGACATGACGAGGACGTGGCGAGATGTTTGAGTTGCGGTCGACATGAATCATTTGCTGACATTTGCCACACACTGGTTCGCTGCCCTCATCTTTTAGACTCTCTTCCTCACACTTGAGGCGCGCCGTCACTTCAGCCAACTTGCGTGAGATGGCCTCGAGTACTTCATACCGACGCTGGACGCTGACCACCGAGCTCACGAGGGGAGCATTGGCGGGTCTGCGAGCTCCAAGGGACAGCAAACTGTGAGCGTCAGCGTTGCGTATGAACACTTCACACAGCCTCTCCCGGAACTCCCTGAAGCTAAGGTGGGCGGCACAGGGAGCCTCTGACACCGTATCACTGGCGGCAGAGTCATTCAAGGAGCCGAGCAGCGTCAAGGTGGAGCCCAAACACCGGCATTTTTGTTCCTCGTTCTTCACTCCTTCATCCTCCAAGCCCAAGACTCGACACAAGGCGTGAAAATCCTCTACCCCAACCTTCCCTGTCCCAGCTTGGTCCAGGAATCGAAACACTTCCTCCACGTACTGGTCCACCCCTAGGGCAAGCACAACCACCTCGTTCCTAGGGCACTGTGGCACCCTCAGACTGTAGGCCAAGGCGGAGCGCAGCCACGGCTCTCGCTCCTGGGTCCGCCGCGCCTCCTCCAGACGTCTGTTGTCTTGGAATGCATCGTCGGTTAATAGCGTCTCTATTAAATCTCCATCGTTCTTTTCACTTATACACAATTTCCCGTCATGTTCTCCCTCTCCTTCCACGTCCGCCCACTTTCGCACGTGACTCACCACCGTCCCTTGATGGTCACCACACATGTCACTACCTGGTGTCACTTTGGCACTGTCACTGCCCTCCGGTGCCTTACACACTGCGCCACCATTCACACATCTTTCTATCAGTTTCTCCTGACGGCAGGAATCACTGTTATCATTTTCCTCCAGCTTTTTCGACATGATACCTTTGGAGACCTGCCATGAAGGAGACATTTCTCGAGGCCGAACGTGATTTTCTATATTTCTGCTGAAACAACCGTTAGTCTGTTCTGAGGACCCCACCAGCCCCAGACCGGAGCTTAGCGTGTAGTTGGTATAGTTGGCTGTGCTATGGTGGCTGAGTCTGAGTGCCTGCGAGCGGGAACACTGACCACTTTTGTCAGATATCCTCGTCTCCTCTATTCTTGCACATTCCTTTCCTTTATGGCTTTCTTTGTGCTTCAACTTCCTCCAGCCAAGAATGGGCGACCGAGGGGACCTTTGGCTCCTCGCAGCGGAAGCAGAGGGTGGTGAAGGTGTGTGGCAATGAGCCTCGTCGAGGTCGGGTCCGTCACACCGAGGCTTGGGGGCTGCCTTAGGTTTGCCTCTGAAGGCGGCTCTCACTCCTGCCACCAGGCCACGTCCCTCTCGGCCCTCGCCTGCTGTCCTCCCGCTCTCCATATCTGGTGCACACCTGCCAAGGAAAAGTAAAGATGAATGAAAAAACACGGATAACCATAAATAAGTTATGATAATGTTTTGTACGATAATTTTTGTTGTCAAACAGCACTCCAGAAGTTAAAGATCTTTAGAAATATAAATGTCCATGCCTGATACACAGCCGGGAAGAAAAGAGCAAAGACTAATACAACGCAGCGACTAGACTCAAGGACGTTATGATAATATTTCTTACTATAATCTCCATTATAAAACACCATCAACAGTTCTCGCTACTTTTATGGGAGTAAATATTCAGACGCCGCACGTTAAGGTTAGCGAGCAAAACAATAAAGGAAAGACAAGAGACCTGCCAGACTAAGCGCTAGCCACCCACGTCACGCCAACCCGTCACACTCCAACAATCCACGCGTCAGTCTCCAGCAGACACAACTATTGTCCCATTACAATCAACCCTCAGACGTGCAGGCAAACACAAACCATCAGCGTCACTTCCCTCTGGTTAACGTCAGCAGTAGAGGGCGCCCTTGCTGCTCCCGATCAAGACACACCAACAAAAAAAAAAAAAAAAAAAAAAAAAAAAACACGCCTCCTGGAGGAACTATAGATTCATTACCTTGATCCCAAACAATCCCTGACATCATTACAGCGTGCAACATTGAGGGAAGAAAAAGTAGAGACAAATAAAAACAATTATATTTAGACACGCTACAAAAACGATGAGGAAGGCGAATGTATGAGAGAGTGAAACACGAGGATGAGACCACCGGTTTAGTCACGGTGCCGAGGAGACAGTGCTCGCTGCCACCCTGCTGCCGACCCCTGCCTGGCGCGTTCTGTTCTGTGTGTAATTCACTCACGGTCTTGAGGCTCACGTGTCGCACCCGTGATCGGCACCCATGCCCTCTTCGTGTGTGAGTGTGTGTGTGTGTGTGTGTGTGTGTGTGTGTGTGTGTGTGTGTGTGTGTAATAAGATGCAAAAAATGAAGGTGATAAAAATAAAAACAGCGGCAACGATAGGAACGACGACGACAACAACAAAAACAAAAAACAACAAAAATCAAAATAATAGCAAATAAGAATAACAGCAAAAATTAAGATGGCTTGCCCCTTCCCACATATAATGTTCTATCATATCAAATGGACATCCGACGCTCTCAGCCACTCTTAGTTTTGCCGCAGCAAGACTCACTGTGATTCATCGCGACTGATCCATTACGATAAGAAGTCTGTTATCATCAGCGCGCCGCCCCTCTACGAACCACATAATTCTACATGACTTGCTACACTGTACTACGCCGCCGCCGTCACCACCACCACCACCACCACCACCACCACCACCACCACCACCACCACTATTACTACCACTGCTACTACTACTAATACTACTACTACTCGTTATGTGTATATATATATATATATATATATATATATATATATATATATATATATATATATATATATATATATATATATATATATATATATATACACCGGTCAGAGATACCCCTTAAATGCCAAGACAATACTAGTCTCGTTGTAAGAATACAAATACAGAGGCTGGTATGTCCAGTCCCTTCTCTCTGTCTTCCCTAGGTCACCTTTTACGATGCACAGTGAATAGAGTAGCAGTGTTCTTCCAACCAGGCCGGGAAGTGTTCTACCAACAACAGCAACAACAACAACAACAACAATAATAATAACAATAACAAATGCATATGTTTAATTTGAAACAAACAAAACAAATAATGTGGAATAAAAAATAAATACAGAGAAGCAGAATATAGAAAGAAAAAAATCAAGATGCACATCTGAATACGCCGGAAGGAAAGATTAACACTCTGATGAAACTCGGCACTCACACGCAAGGGATAAAGGCCGGGCAGGTGTGAGGAGAGGGCTGGCGTGGGTTGCAAGTGGGAGGGAGAGATTACCTGCTAATGCTGCTTTGCCCCTCCACCTCCCCTGCCCCCAATCTTCTTGTCTCAGGTGCTCACCCTTCCCCAAGAATTCCCATAATGAGTTGCTGAAGGGTATGTTGGTTTTCAGTGTAGTTTGTCGTTAAAAGAAAAAAAAAATAAAGAAAAAAAGGGGCGGGGGAGTGAGAGATGAGTGAAAAGGAGAGAACAAAGATATTATTACTGCTATTATTATTATCATTATTATTATTATTATTATTATTATTATTATTATTATTGGCAGGAATGGTGGTAGTAGTAGTAGTAGTAGCAGTAGTAGTAGTAGTAGTAGTAGTAGTAGTAGTAAAATCCACCATCACTATTACTACTACCACCAATGCCACCACCACCACTACCACTACTACTATTGCATTGTTTTGTTTATCATCACCATCATTAAATCATCGTCACCACCATCACCACCACCACCAGCATCATTATTGGTCTGGATAAAATTGATAAAACTTAATACCAAGACCGTGTTACTGAACTGCTCTCCTTCAATCCCATCTCATCCCTTCCCTTCCTGACTAAGAAATTATCATCCTCAGGCTTTAGTATCATTATTGGTCTGGATAAAATTGATAAAACTTAATACCAAGACCGTGTTACTGAACTGCTCTCCTTCAATCCCATCTCATCCCTTCCCTTCCTGACTAAGAAATTATCATCCTCAGGCTTTAGTATCGGCCCCGAACATTTACACCACGATAAAAGTAAACTCCTCGGGGCCACTACATTTATCCTGCATGGGTTGGGTGGAGCACGCACCTTAATTAACACCGCACCACCTGCCCCCACCAGGCAACCACGGCATCATGGCCAGGTTGGAGGTGACCGGCGTGTGAGGAGAAGGGGTCGGGGAGTGATAGGAGCCATGTTCAGTGTTCAGTATTCTTTTACTTCCCCCTGCGCCTGAAGGACGTAGAAGGGAAGGGGTCTTTAGTATACTGGTTATGTTGTGGCGATCACCCCCCCCCTGCAACACCTCACTCATTGACGTCTCTCTGCTCTATGTACGTATCTCCTCATCTTCCTTCTTTGCCCTTTGTTGCTTCTTCTCCTTTTCTCTTTCTCCTCCGACACTTCTTCCTTCCCCCATCTTCCTTCTCTGCCCTTCGTTCCTTTTCCTCATTTTTCTCTTCCTCCTCCTTCCTCTTTTATTCTCGCCGTCCACCAGTGTCTCTTTCTTTTCTCCATTCTCCTCATTTTTTTACTTCTGCTTATTTTCATCCCGCTCCTTCTCCTCCTCCTCCTCCTCCTCCTCCTCCTCCTCCTCCTCCATCCCATTCTTCACACTCAGACAGGCTGCGACATAACGAAAACAAACTGCGTAGGCAAGCGCACTACCCCAGGGGACGCCGGGCCGAAGATGGTGTTTGTTCGTGCTCCCTCTGTCCTCCACCCATCACCATTACTGTCTGCCCTGCCCCTCAGCACCCGTTTCCCTTCCCTCACTCTTTCACACCCTTCTCTTCCCTGCGGTGACTTTTGATACCTCGCTCTCCTTACGGGGGATCTTGGTCTTATTCTGCCAATGTAAACAAGCTTATCTTTCTACCAATGTAACGATGTTTAAGATCTAAACACCTCACCTCACGTTTCTAAGCTATACGTGTTGGGAATATGGTGGAGGAAGATGTTATGGTGCGTGTTTCAGAGTAGGTGTGTCTGTCTCTTCACTGTGCCAGGTGTGTGAAGCACAGATGAGGCCTAGAGAGAGAGAAGGAGAGAGAGAGCCCCGTGAGACTGATCCACCCCTGCCTCTCCAAGACTCCACGCCCTCAAACGTGTTCCTTGTCATGACTTAGTGGAGAGGAGTCCAATTGTTCTGATGTTTATGAGGTTTTGTTTTGTTCGTGTGTGTGTGTGTGTGTGTGTGTGTGTGTGTGTGTGTGTGTGTGTGTGTGTGTGTGTGTGTGTGTGTGTATGTATGTCTGTGTGATCGCACGAGTTGGAAAATGGACATCAGTTGTTTGATCACGAATACTGTAAGGTTTATTTTACATCGCACTATTAAGTCTCTCTCTCTCTCTCTCTCTCTCTCTCTCTCTCTCTCTCTCTCTCTCTCTCTCTCTCTCTCTCTCTCTCTCTCTCTCTCTACGTCCTGTCATTTTTTTATTTACTAAAGTATGATATATTTCATCTACTGAATCTTACCAAACACACACACACACACACACACACACACACACACACGTATAATAAAGAAGAGGAAACAGGAACTAATGAATAACAAGAGATTGGAAAAAAATAGCTAAACCGTATCACCTTGCAACAAAACAAACACGGATTCTTAAACAATAAACTGCAAAGACAAAACAAACAAGATAACCTAAACAAAACAAGTGATAGGACAAAAAGAAAAAGGTGGCAAAATAAAACTGCTCAAAAACAATAGTCAGTGAAATGAAATGGAATGTGAAACACTTAAGTAGAAATGACTTGGTTTCTACTCTAACTGATTTCTCCTAATTACAGGTAAGTCACCCAACCCACACCTGTCACTACGAGTTTTGCCACAAGCTATTCCACAGGTACGTGAGATTTTCTTCTTTTTATTTCATTTATTTGTATATTTATTTTTATTTATATATGTATATATTTATTTATTTATTATCTTTATTTATTTTATTTATTCATTTATTTTATTTGTTTTTATTTTTTTCATTTATTTATTTTATTTATTTGTTTTTTTTTTTGTGTGTGTGTGCGTGCGTGCGTGCGTAACGTAAGTTGATTTTTGATGCTAGAATTGACACTGGGTATCTATTTTTAACGAAAGAAAAAATGCAACACCACTTACCAAAAAAATGTTTGAGAAAAGGGGAGAGAGAGAGAGAGAGAGAGAGAGAGAGAGAGAGAGAGAGAGAGAGAGAGAGAGAGAGAGAGAGATTCATAAAGCCCACAAGCCTTATCAGGAATGCCCCGCCGAATACCGTGCCCGTAATCTTCGTAATCCTATTATTATCTTCTTTTCCGTGACGGGTGTTGGCAGATGCTACCCTGGGGCAACACACACTCATACACACACACACACACACACACACACACACACATGTAAGTTATTTCGCCATGTCATTGTCGGGGAAGGGCAGCGTAGCACTTAAGAATCTGTGACGTCATTAAGGTGCTGGGTGATGGGCAGATGAGAGAGAGAGAGAGAGAGAGAGAGAGAGAGAGAGAGAGAGAGAGAGAGAGAGAGAGAGAGAGAGAGAGAGAGAGAGGAGGGGGAGTAGATTCCAAGATACATATTCGTTGGACAAGGAAAATTTTGCTCAGCGCACTCGTTCATAGCTTTGTCTTGTTCCGTGAAATCTTGCGTCAGGGTTTAAGAATGTATCCTTATGTGTCTGTGTCTTTGTCTTTGTCTCTTTACCTCATTTGTCTGTTTGTATTTTTATGATTCTCTCTCTCTCTCTCTCTCTCTCTCTCTCTCTCTCTCTCTCTCTCTCTCTCTCTCTCTCTCTCTCTCTCGTGACTAACGTACCGAGTCAAGTCCACTGTCGGTAATGACTACTTCCATTTTTCTTACCTCCCTCCCTCCTTCCCTCTCTACTTTCCTCCAGGCTGGTGGGTAGGAGTGCCAAGGGGTATGACTAGCGGGGCACCACCGCTCCCGCCAACACAACCACAACCATAACCACAACAAAAGAACAACAGCAGCATCCATCACTATTATCACCAGGAGAATCACAAACAGAGCCACTCTGCAGAATGCTTTTGTTTTGTTCTTTGTCACCAACATTGTCGTTTTTTTTCACTTTTTTTCCACATAACTATTGTAGGGAAAGTATATACGGGATGTTTTGTGTTGTAATCCTCTCTGTAAGACCGTAGATACCTAAAATAAAGAGCTTTGACTCTCCTTACCTGCAGCGTCGTGTTCTTTGGGTTTAAATTACAGATTATGGTGTAAGTATTTCTGTTTAAATCTAAGCTTTCCGCACCTTTTTGACAACGTGGACTTGAACTTACGTTAACATACTCTTAAGTTGCCTTTAACCACGGCACTTACCCATAAACGTGCAATAAGAAGAGTTCACGAGAGGGTAAAACGAGTCAGCGCGCACTGCGAGGCGAGTGATGCCACCAGTCAGACCACAGGGAAAGGAGACGCTACACCCTCCCTCAACCACCGCCACTAGGATACTGAGGCTCTGGTGCGACCGAGCGACCGTGCGAAGGCTGCCGCGTCGCTCACGTTGGTTGGCTGCCTAGCTAACCCGGGTTTGTTGACCAAGATTTGACTTCCCATCTCAGTATGGGCAAGCAAACAAGGCCGTTATCTAAGCGTGCATTTTGTTTGCACCCGAAAAGCCTGACTACTGATCTTTCAGAAATTTCTGATTGGGGCAGAGCAAACTTAGTTTGAATTGAGGCATTCATTGTTCAATGCCTCAATTCCTCCATCTATCAACTCGACACAACCTTCCAGACAACTATCACTTCTTCAGTGGCACTCAACTGTCCCCCTCTTCTACACTGAACATCTTCGGTCTGTCCTTTACTTATAATTTAAACTGGAAACTCCACATCTCATCTCTAGCTAAAACAGCTTCTATGAAGTTAAGCGTTCTGAGTCGTCTCCGCCAGTTTTTCTCCTCCCTCCCCCCTCCCATGCTGCTAGCTCTGTACAGGGATTCATCCTCCCATATATGGAGTATGCCTCACTTTTTTTTTTTTTTTTTTTCGGGGGCGTCTCACGCATACCGTTATTTTAGACAGGATGGAATCAAAAGTTTTTCGTCTTATCAATTCCTCTCCTCTAACTGACTGTCTTCAGCTTCTTTCTCATCGCCACAATGTTGCATCTCTTGCTATCTTCTGCTGCTATTTTCATGTGCTATATATTGCTGCCCCGAACAATGCCAAGTCAGTTCTCCAACTAGCCAAAAAACTCCTTCATTAATAAAACGTGTCAAAATCTTTCAAGATCTAAATCCCCTCGTGACTTCTGGCAACTAGCCAAAACGTCTCCAATAGCTGTTTCTTCTTTCCCTCCTTTATTTCAACCAAATGGCACCACTGCTATCACATCTATCTCTAAAACTGAACTCTTCGCTCAAACCTTTACTAAAACTCTTCCTTGGATGATTCAGGGCTTGTTGCTCCCTCTCTTCCACCCTCTGACTATTTCATGCTACCTATTAAAATTCTTCGCAATGATGTTTTCCATGCCCTCGCAGGCCTAAACCCTCGGAAGGCTTATGGACCTGATGGGGTCCCTCCTATTGTTTTCCGAAACTGCGCCTCCGTGCTTGCATCATGCCAAGTCAAACTCTTTCAACCTTGTCTGTCAACATCTACCTTTATTTGTTGCTGGAAGTTTGCCTACATTCAGCCTGTTTCTTAAAAAGAGTGACCGTTCTAATCCCTCAAACTACCGTCCTATTGTTTTAATTACCTGCCTATCTTGAGTTTTTAAATCTATCCTCAACAGGAAGGTTCTTAAACGTCTATCACTTCATAACCTATCTGATCGCCAGTATGGGTTCCGTCAAGGCCGCTCTACTGGGTTTCCTCACTGAATCTTGGTCATCCTCTTTTTAGAGATTTTGGTGAAACTTTTGCTGTTGCCTTGGACATATCAAAAGCTTTTGATAGAGTCTGGCACAAAGCTTTGATTTCCAACTTACCCTCCTACGGCTTCTATCCTTCTCTTTTTAACTTCATCTCAAGTTTCCTTTCTGACCGTTCTGTTGCTGCTGTGGTAGACGGTCACTGTTCTTTCTCTTAAATCTATTAACAGTGGTGTTCCTCAGGGTTCTCTCCTGTCACCCACTCTCTTATTATTCATCAATGACCTAAACCAAACTTCTCGTCCTATCCACTCCTACGCTGATGATACTATCCTGCACTTTTCCACGTCTTTTTATGGACGTCCAATCCTTCAGGAAGTGAACATTTCACGCAGGAAAGTCACAGATCGCCTGACTTCTTATCTCTCTAAAATTTCTGATTGGGGCAGAACAAACTTAGTGTTGTTCAGTGCCTTAAAAACTAATTCTTCCATCAATCAACTCGTCACAACCTTCCAGACAATTATCCCCCCTTCTTCAGTGACACTCAACTGTCTCCCTCTTCTTCAATGAACATCCTCGGTCTGTCCTTTACTTATAATCTAAACTGGAAACTTAACATCTCATCTCTACCTAAAACAGCTTCTATGAAGTTATGTGTTCCGAGACGTCTCCGCCAGTTTTTTTTTTTTTTTTTTTTTTCAAGCTGCTAATGCCTTATCTGTCCATGTATATAATATGCTTCACATGTCTTGGGGATTCCACTCATACCGCTCTTCTAGACAGGGTGGAATCAAAAACTTTTCGTCTCATCAACTCCTCTGCTCTGACTGACTGTCTTCAGCCTCTTTCTCATTGCCGCAATGTTGCATCTCTTGCTATTGTCTGCCGCTATTTTCATGTTAACTGCTTCTGATCTTGCTAACTGCATGCCTCCTCTCCTTCCTCGGCCTCGCTACACGAGGCTTTCTTCTTTCTCTAACCCCTATTCTGTCCACCTCTCTAATGCAAGAGTTAACCAGTATTTCAATCCCTTCCCCTGGTAAACTCTGGAACTCCCTGCCTGCTTCTGTATTTCCACTTCCTATGAATTGAATTCCTTCAAGAGGGAGGTTTCAAGACACTTATTCTTTAATTTTTGACTACTGCTTTGGGCCTTATTCGGGGACCGGCATCTCAGTGGGCCTTTTTTCTTTTTTTCTTTTTCTTTTTTTTTATTGAATTTTTGTTGCTCTTGGGCCGGTGTCCCTCCTACACAAAAAAAAAAAAAATACAAACTGCTCGTCTGATCTTGCTAACTGCATGCTTCCCCTCCTCCTGCGGCCTCGCTCCACAAGACAGTCTTTCTCTCATCCTTATTCTGTCCACTTCTCGAATGCAAGAGTTAACCGGTATTCTCAGTCATTCATCCCTTTCTCTGGTAAACTCTTGAACTCCCTGAATGCGTCTTTATTTCCTCCTTCCTATGACTTTAACTCCTTCAAGAAGGAGGTTTCAAGACACTTATCCTCTGTTTTTTGCCATGCTATCTGACATCTATATGAAAACCAGCAATAAATGGGCTTTTTTTTATTTTATTTTTTTTTTTTTTGCTCATATTTTTTCCTCTTGGCCAGTGGCCCTCTTACATAAAAAAAAAAAAAATAGAAGTAGCAAAAGCAGCAGCAGCAGCAGCAGCAGCAGCAGCAGCAGCAGTAGTAGTAGTAGTAGTAGTAGTAGTAGTAGTAGTAGTAGTAGTAGTAGTAGTAGTAGTACTAGTACTAATAGTACTAGTACTACTACTAATACTATTAGTACTAGTACTAATAGTACTAGTAGTAGTATTTGTTGTAGTACTAGTAGTAATAGTAGTAGTAGTAGTAGTAGTAGTAGTAGCAGTGAGCGGTAGTAGTGGTGGTGGTTGTGGTAATGGTAGTGGTGGTGTCAGCATTTTCTTAATATCGTCTCATTGTTATTTCATACTGTTATTACTATTGATATTACTGTTATTATTACTGTTATAGTAATGTTATTTATAATTTCTGTTGTTATTATTATAATAATAATAATTATTATTATTATTATTATTATTATTATTATTATTATCATCATCATCATCACCATCATCATCATCATCATCATCATCATCACCATTACTATTATTGTTGTTATTGTTGCTTTGTTGTTGTTCTTGTTGTTGATGTTGTTGTTGTCGCTGCTGTTGATGCTGCTGTTGTTATTGTTACTTGCCCTTTTCTTATTATTATTACCATTGCTGCAACACTGCATCCAGTCCTTCGATATACTGTAGTGTCACCCACTGACTCACTTCCTGGCGGGGCACTGCCATTTGACATTATCAGGGCGAGCTTGGCTGGGGCGGTGCGTCTTTGAAACGATAACACAGGTGTCCGAAGGCCATCTCAGTGTGGACAGAAATCTCGCGTAGACCTTGCTGGCCGGGTTGTCCTTGCGTTCAATTATGTTCCTTATCAGCCACGGCGTTATCTGAATAAATACGGCCAGGAGAAGCTTGAACCCTTTGACTGCCACTTGGTACACCTTTTCCTAATTACCGATCACTCTGAGACAGCCACATGCAATCTTTAAACTGGGTAGAAATTGCAAAATCTGTTCTTTTTCAATCATAACTTTCTTGCAGATGCTTATAAAAGTTTCGTACATTTCTTATGTTGATGATAATTGTCTCGTATCAAAGTGCAAACGGTTAAAATAAATTGTAACCGATTTTTTTTTCTAGCTTTTTTACCTTTTTGTGATTTCTTTTTATTTTACTTTCTATGTGTGTCATGTGAAAAAAAATGTATGTAGTGGTTTCTTGGTTCTAAAAATCAGCCGCGTGTCACCATATCAGTGTTCCCACCAGAGTTCTAATATAGTATAGTACTTGAAATATTTTTGAGGTATTTTCTAACTCATTAAGTGTTATTCAGTTTGTCCTATCAAAATAAGGTGATGGAGCCTTCACAGTTACTCTCCAAACACGTGTTTCTGTACAGAGTTTCAGGGGAGGAGGATCAAAGCAATTCCTAAAACTAAATCGGCCTACTCAACTGGAACTCTTTTCTGCACTTTTTATTTAAGAGGGGTAGGTGGAAAGAGGAACGAAAAATTAGCTCTCTTTTCTTATTCCCTGACCAGATTTCTTTGTGTTAGAAAAGAACTATAAAAGGCTTAGGGTTAAATTTTATGACCTATGGTAATATCTACCTCATATTATATATTTAAAAGAGAATTAGATGAATTTATAAATGAAAATAATAAGTGGAAATAGGTATGTGTCATACAGGAACTGCCACGTGCATGCCTGACGGCTTCTTGCAGCATCCCTTACGTTCGTATGTTCTTATACATACAATTTTTTTTTTTTTCGGCCTTTCTATTTTATTTGATCATTGTGAGCTGTTTCCCTCCTTGTCTTGCCTCATTATTCATTATTTTATTTTACTTTTTTTTTTTTTTGTCTTTTTCCATCATAACATCATTCTCTTTATCAAAAAAAAAACAATCAGAATTTCCGTCCTCGTCCTCTGTTTTTCCCATTTTCTCCTTTCGTAACGTGTTTTTTTCTCTCCCTCTTATCATTCAGGTTCTTGTATTTTCCGTAATTCGTCATCCATTACATCAATCTCATTGCACTGTGCTATTCTTCGTTTTTTTTTTTTCTTTTGACTGAAATAAATATTTTTTCTTGTACTTTTGCTGTCAAAGTTATTACATATTCCTCCTATCTTTACTTCCAGACTAATTATTTCATCATGCTAAAAAGTATGTTTTCTTGTGTGTGTGTGTGTGTGTGTGTGTGTGTTTATTTGGGAAGAAACCATTACTATTATTGTTACTATGATTACCTATTTATTTATTTTTATTTTTTTTTTTACTTGTTCTTCACTATTTAACGCTATTGTCTAATTTTTTTTTTTTTTTTTCATGTTCGCCTTTCCCTCAAACTTTTGTTAAGTACTTTCCTCGACATTGTTAATTTGAATATTGTATTTTTCCTTACTCCTCCACTTGTGAAATTAATAAGATGAAGAAAGAAAGTTAAATGTTTGAAGACAACGTGCATAAAAAAGTGCAGTGCTTCAACAATATGATTTGTGTGTTAATATTTTAATCTCTTAGTACTTTCAAAACCCACTGACATAACCAGTCGGATTCTCATGGGTTTTTCATCTGTTCATTGATGGGGCAGAATCCGTAGAATCATAAAAAGAAAAAAAAATGGGAACCGTAATAATTTTCACTAGTATCTGCTAAAAATACCCGAGTTAAGTCTGTGAATATGAGTCTGTGACTATATTACTGTTATGAATAGAGGAATATAAAGAATATGCAGTAAATACGATGATGACAATTGACCTAAAAAGGTTATTACAAAAGCAGAAAAAAAGAAGAAAGTAGAATATAGAGAAAAACATAAAGGAAAACGTAATTGTATAATTTTAAACAAAAGGTACACTGCTATGAATGAATAGATGAGAGAAAAATCTTTAGTAAATTATAAAGCTGAAGAAGTTTAAGAACCATCCAACATAGGAGTTGACACTTTTTTTCATAATGTGAAGAGATTACAGAGACGGGAAGGAAGAAAAAATGAAAATGGGATCTTTTTTTATATGATATCAGGAAATGGAGGAGATAATGTTGTAACTCGTGGAGCAGAATCATAACATTTCTTGGAAAAAACGACGTAAATAAAGAAATACTACAAAATGGAATGAAAATAGTATGATCTCTGCGGTAGATGGAGAATGTTCTAACTCTGAAAGTGCTTTTCCTGAAAGCTTTGTTCTGTTATTCATTATTTCCCTATTATTCATTTGTGACCTTCTGTCATGAACTGTCTCGTCATACTGTGCATTCCAAGCTCACGACTTTACTCAGGTGAACTCTGAACTTCTGCATGGTTCTCTCTCTCTCTCTCTTATTGTTAAGCTACACAGTAGACAAAAGAAAGCAGAAATAATGAATGCCTGTATAACGGTTAGACCAAAACTTTATATCAATGAGAGCCTCACAGCTAAACGCCGATCACTCTTCAAGATAATATGGGAAATCAGGAAACAACACAGGGATATGTTCCAACAATGTTACACTCAAGAAGGAAAGATTTGTGTTAAACTTAAAATATCAACTCAAAAGCATATCATAACAACAGATGAGACCTTGAATGAATTCCTAGATAAGTACCCAATACCTAAGCAACCCACAACCTAGGAACATCAAAATCAAGTACTACAAGGCAAATATTTCCTACTGATATGTGACAATCATTTGTATGTTATATTATGTATGTATGTATGCATGACTTATCAATGTTCTTTCCTACTCACTCAACTTTCATCACTTCTATTTAAGTCTACCCTGATCTTTTTTACTTACACTAACCCTTTTCCTTTCTATTATTCACTTCTTCTCCCTTCTACTCATCCTAACCCTGTTCCTTCGCCCCAACCTGTTTCCTTCCTACACATCCTGACCCTCTTTTTTCTACTCTTCCCAACTCTGTTTCTTTTCTACTCATTTTAACCCTATTCTTTTCTACACTCCCCAACTCCTACCCTGTTCCTCTCTACTCTTCATAACCCTGTTTCTTTCTGCTCTCTCTCTCTCTCTCTCTCTCTCTCTCTCTCTCTCTCTCTCTCTCTCTCTCTCTCTCTCTCTCTCTCTCTCTCTCTCTCTCTCTCTCTCTCTCTCTCTCTCTCTCATCTTCCTACGGCTCGAACTATTTCAGGAAGAGAGTATGAAGACACCTCTAGAATTGCATTGTGCCAACCCATCGAACCTTTTTTTTTTTCTGCGCATTCAGCTTATTATTTATTATTATTTTTTTTTTTCGATAGGAGTGGGAGTGGGAGAGGGTAGCAACCTTGACTCACTATTTTCGTTGCTATAGTCCATGAGCACCATCCTTTAAACGTTATATAAGTGAAAATGTGTACTTGACAACCTTCACAACAGAAAGTACTGAACAAATGAAGGAGAAGTTACAAAATGCTTCTGTCTTTTGATCTCGCTGTAATTTCGAAGCGAAGTAAAACAACCCTTATCTTCTTACTCATTGTGTTTAAAATCTTATTCATTCTCATATCAACTTAACACACATTAACACAATGACGAGTATCAAGCGACTGTCGTCTCATCTTTCCACATGACTATGATAGCACAGCCTTTTGGAAAATGTGAACTAGGAATTTCTTACATCTGCTTTTGCTAAATCAACTTTGAGAATATCGGATGTTTTGTGCTGTCTCGCCAGTAACTATGCCTCTACCAGAAGTAGTGCTGTATATAAGCACACACACACACACACACACACACACACCGTTATCACCTGTGTGAGTGTGTCAAGGAACGTATGTATATACATATTTATATAGAATCCTTGATGTGTGTATGTGTGTGTGTGTGTGTGTGTGTGTGTGTGTGTGTGTGTGTGTGTGTGTGTGTGTGTGTGTGTGTGTGTGTGTGTGTGTGTGTGTGATTCACCTACGGTCGTCTGCTGGTCACCCAGCACAGTACAGAACCAACGGTGGGTGCCCGTGCATTACTTTGTTTAGTAACGCTGTGTGAATGGAACAACTCTCTGTCCTTTCAGTACACATGACACGCTCTTTGAGAGTACACCCACCCACCCACACACACATACATACACACACACACACACACACACACACACACACACACACACACACACACACACACACACACACACACACACACACACACACACAAATGGGCGAGTCTCTTAATGTGTAGACCCTGTTCACCTAGCAGCAAGTAGGTACGGGATGTAATCCGAGGGGTTGTGACTTCGCTGTCCTGTTGTGTGGTGTGTAAGTGGTCTCAGTCCTACCCAAAGATCGGTCACTATGAGCTCTGATCTCTTTCCGTAGGGCGAGGTTCGCGTCCCCCACTTGGCCATGTGCGCCGAGGTGCTATGAGAGCACACACACACACACACACACACACACACACACACACACACACACACACACACACACACACACACACACACACACACACACACACACACACACACACACACACACACACACACACACACACACACACATATATATATATATATATATATATATATATATATATATATATATATATATATATATATATATATATATATATATATATATATATATATATATATATATATATATATATATATATATATAAATGAAATATGGTACAATAAATCTAAATACTCCTCGCCTTTATTGACTTCCTCCTCAATTCCTCACTGATCGCCGTAAAGCTGCTTTTCTTGCTGTCATTATCATTCCTTCTTTGAAATTGCAATTGCATATTTTCCCCTCAACTCTACTGCAGCCTTGTTGTGCGAGTTGAAGTCTTTCTGGCTAAAAAAAAAAAAAAAAGAAAAAAAAAAAGAAAACTGCTGGAATAAATGTATCTCAGAGTGCTCAAAAGAATGCATTAGTAAACCGCTGGTTAATATCTGTAAGCAATCATAGATTCACGATTGCAAATGTAATTTCCATTTTTAAGAAATATTTTATGTCGAACTATCGTCCAGTAAGCTCAGCTTCAATTACGATAATAGGTATTATAAACTAATGGAGTCTGTAATTACAAGGAACATTTGGGGTCATTTAGATATGCATAGGATGATAAAGGATTCACAGCATGGCTTCATGAAAGGGAAGTTATCCTTCACTAACTTGAGTGAACACTGTGATGTAGCAGATAATGGAGATAGTTTCGACATCATATACATTAGCAAGGTTTGTTAAGGTGCCCCACCAAAGGGCGCTTGTGATGGATAGGAAAATTTTTAGATGATAAAATCATGGTTTTGCAACAAGCAGCAAAGTTATAATAAACTAATATCTCTAAAAATCCAAATCTGAGTTAGGGCAAATAATAATTATTATTATTTAATTAATTAATTGATAAATTGTTGTATTTATTTATTTATTTATCTATTTATTTTATAGTGAGGTACCATAGGGATAAGTTTTAGAACAGGAATTATTATTATTATTATTTTTCTTTTTTTTTATGCGTCGGTGATCTTATTATAGGATTTGCAGCAATATTATTGTACATTTGCGAACAACACGAAAATAGGTTTACTAAGTCGCATTCTGAAGACAGATTTAGAATTGATGAAGGAATTGACAAATAAATTAACAAATACAATTTAATATTAGCAGATTCAGAGGTAGAGGAAATCCATATCATAGGTACACAATAAAGAATGAGGCTCTGGGGGAGGCAGAGGCCAACAAAAGATTTGGGGGTTCTCCGTCAGATAAACCAGAGGACAGAAATAAAGCATTAAGAGTAGGATTAATCTTTAGGAATGGTAAAAGTAGGATTCCCGAAGTAATATTAAAGTTATATTTGACACTGGTCACACATATTATAAATTATGTTGTGCAGATCTGTGGTCTCCATATTGCATGAAGAATATGGAGAATAAAACGATATAAGGGGTAGGATTTTTCATTTTCTTCTTCTTTTTTATGAAAAGACTGAAATCTTTGAATTTTACGTTCCTTAGAGAAGCGTAGATTAATTAAAAGATGATAGAGGTCTTTAAATTGTAGGTATAAGGGAAAATTATAACAAGGGTGATATGAACAAGATCCTCAGAGTCAGTCATTAGAACAGGGCAAGAAATAACAGGTTCAAACTTGGTAAAGTTAGATTTAAAATGAAGATATAGAAAGAAAATTTCTTTTCAAAGATGATCGGAAAAGACTGAGTGTTGTTAGTACCGAGTCAGTAGAGAGGCTTCAAAGATTAGACAAATTTATGGATGGGGAAATTATGGAAACAGGTAGATATGCTTTATACAGGACCTGTCACGTGTAGGCCTGGCGCTTCTTGCTGCTTTTGTTATTTCATGTCCTTATTCTCTACCAATGTGTCCTTCAAGGAAGCGGCGCTTAAAGAGAGAGAGAGAGAGAGAGAGAGAGAGAGAGAGAGAGAGAGAGAGAGAGAGAGAGAGAGAGAGATCTGTAGGTAGATATTGTTATTGTTGCGATGGGGGGGATGACATTAGTAGCACTGCACCGCGAGTAGTGAAGATGGGCGTTGGCAGCGCTAAATTCAGAAAGGAGTGAGCTGGTAGTCTAGATAAGACCGGAGGCGGGAAACACTGTGATTATTATTATTATTTTATTTATTTATTTTTTTTATGTAAGAGGGACACTGGCCATACAAAAATCCAAAAAAAAAAAAAAAAAAGCCCACTGAGATGCCAGTCCCAGAAAAAGGTCCAAAGCGGTAGTCAAAAATTAAAGGATAAGTCATAGGAAAGTGGAAATACAGAAGCAGGCAGGGAGTTCCAGAGTTTACCAGAGATTGGCCCGAAGGGCAGCAGCGCGCTGGCCAATCCCGGAGAGGCCAACGCTATATACGGGGCTGTGACGGTCCCAGGAATAAGAATTAAAAGAACTGGGAAAACAAAGTTAAGGGACTTATCTCTTTACAATGACCCACAAAAATTTTGGCAAAATATAAAGACGTTAAAAGGCAGCCAAACTAATACAAAGCTATATCTAATACAAGACAATAAAAAAAACTATACAAATTGGAAGAAAAAGAACAAATATAAACAAATATAATGTTTTGAATGAGCCCCACAGAAAATCTGCAATATGTTAAAGATACGGAATTGCTAGTTGATAATTACATCAACAATAACAAGGCTCAAATACTACCCAATGAACAAGACAACCCTGACAATCTAAGTAACGATACCTATTCCACAGCATACGTCACATCCTAAGAAATAAAGCAAACAATAAAACAACTAAAAAAACAACACACCTGGTGAAACAAAATAAATAAAACCACATCACTAAACCTACCAGACAACGTACTCGAAATCTTCACCAAACTACTAAACATCGCTCTCTCCATGGGCTCTTTTCCACAACCATTCAAGCACGCTACAATCACACTCATCCCCAAACCGAACAAACCAACCACTAACGCAATTAACTACCGACCAATTTCACTTCTAGAAGTATCTTGAAAATTTTTTTGAGAAAATAATAAAAGAACAAGAACATTCCTTGAATCTAATAAAATCCTACCAGACTCCCAGCATGGACTTAGAACAGCAAAATCCACAGTCACGGCAATAGCAACAACAGTGTTATCAAACAAAAAACAATGTTACATTGCACTCAGGGACGTCAAAGCCGTTTGACAAGGTATGGCTAAGTGGATTACAGTATAAGCTTAATCAAATAAAATTACCCAGCGTCCTTAACAAGGTATTATGCAGTTTCTTAGACAGTAATTACCCAGCATCCTTTAACAAGGTATTATGCAGTTTCTTAGACAATAGGTCAGCACCCATATCACTAAATAACTACATTGGCCCATCATTCTAACTTGACAGTGGGGTACCACAGGGGAGTAGTATCTCACCCACACTCTACACATTCCAACACCACTCACAGAGAGCACAAATATTCAATACGGAGACATCACACAAATCATCACATATGCAGGTTAATAAAAAAAAAAGAATAAATAAAAGAAAATATGTTACCAAAGAGAATAGAAAGAGAAATAAAACAAAAATAAAACAAAACAAAAAAATTCACATTACTGCCTATAACAATAAACCAGTCACCATAGATGAGAACAACATACCATATGCAAAACACGGTAAAATATTGGGGCTTAAATTGGGCATAAACGGATACTCAGAACACATTTAAAAACATCGCAAACAAAGCACAAATGACATTAGCCATTAGAAGATTCGATGCACTAAACATTAACATCCAAGGTCCATCTAGACCTAGATGGACCTTGCTAACATCAAACTACACCTTGTAAAATCGAGCGTACTACCAAATACTTACTTACCCAGCATATGCTCTAAACGCAATCTCTAAATCACATTTGCTATCGTTACAACGACAACAAAACAAAGCACTACGCTTCGTTTATAATGAAAAATACCCATATGCCAAAAATACCGAAGAACTACACGCACTCGCAAAACTAGACCCAATCAATAATACACTGTATGCAAGGGGAAACCAAATCAAACACAAACTAATGCACATACTCAAGGACATCATGGACACAAGCACAATACACGAGCACGAATAGGGAAGGGAACACGCCTGGCTCAAGAAACCAATCAACACTATATCAAAGACATCACGGAGACCATTATACACGTAAACCTTTCAAAATTAATACTATTCATACACTCAAATATATATCAGACATTGCTCATATATTTTATTTATTTATGAATTAAATCAGTTAAAGACACAAATGCCACTCAATTAATTTACACTAACTCTCTAAACTAATATTAAAATTTATTATCACTCAACAGTGATGGTTATTTCGTCATTTTTCACTCTACGAGTTTCCTTCATATCTTCTCCCCACCTTTCATGTTCTACTCTTTACCGTCTTCTTTCACCGCCACTGTCTATCCCCCGCAACAACAGTAACAACAAGGAAAGGACGGAACGGAACGGAACGGAACGAGACGGGACGGGACGGAACGAGACGGGACGGGACGGAACGAGACGGGACGGGACGGGATGGAACGAGACGGTACGGAACGGGACGGAACGGAACTGGACGGGACGGGTCGGGTCGGGTCGGGTCGGGTTGGGTTGGTACGGTACGATGCGGGACGGGATAGCACCGAACGGGACAGACAGGAAAGGACGGACAGAACAGGACAGGACAGATCAAGACAGGAAAGGAAAGGAAAGGACAATACAGGACAGTACAGGAGGGGATAGAATGGGACAAAGTTATTTTTATTTTTTTTTTATTTTTTCAATCAGCTGCGCCACACTACCACATTTTTTTTTAATTACGCTTTTATTGTTTTATTCTTTTTACTGATTTTCATTTATTTATCTTTTTATTTATGCTTTATTCTCTTTATTTTATTTATTTTTATTTATCTATTTGATGCGTTTATTCTGTTTATTTAATTTTTATTTTTTTTTATTTTTATTTAATTTTATTCGTTTTCATTTATTGTCTACATCTGCAATGTTGTTAGTTACTTTACTCTTTTTTTACTTTATACAGCAATCACACTTTCCCTTTATTTATTTATTTATTTATTATTTTATCCTTTTATATTTGATTTTTCAAATTTATTTACTTTTTACTCCTTTTAATCTTATTTATTTATTTTTATTTTATTTTATTTCAAGAGCATGAGCTCATCTTCACGCTACGCATTGCAAGCCGCCGTCTTCTCAAGGCGCAGGGGGCAGACTCAGCGCGCCGGCGCGCAACCACGCCTAGCGACCAGCGCGTCTAGTTCACGCCGCCACGCCTGCCTGTCGTACTGGAGCTCACTGAGGCGGTTGCCCCACTGTAGCAGGAGCCCCTGGTTGGTGTCCGCGAAATCCTCGTACCGTAGCTCGCGCTCCTTGACGGGCTGTGGCACGTCGCCCAAACTAAAGCGCAGCTTTCTGGCGACACTCCGGGACACCCGCTCGGGGGACTTGGCGCGGTATTTTCTGCGCTGCTCTTGCCGCAGCTCCTCGTCCAGCTCGGCGTTGAGCTGGCGTACCTTCTCGCGCCGCGCCGCAAGGCTCTCCTGCATCTGCTGCACGTAGAGATGTAGGTTACGGCGCAGCTGCAGAGCACTCTTGCCCTTGCGACACTCCACGCATTCATTCAGGAGGAGGCAGTGTTCACACCGAAAGCGGAACACTGAGTCCTCCTCCTGCAAGTGGCCATTGGCCTCCTGCGCCTTCTGCGCTTTGCTCACGGCGCGCTGGCGAGCGGCAAACTTCTGGGCACGCCGGCGCTCCAGATCTGCCGCCTGCTTCCTGGCCGCCACCAGCCGCTGCTGGCGCGGGGACAGATTACTCGCGGGCTGATTACTGCGGGAAATCATGGCGCTGCTTTTGTCAATCACGGCTTTGATCGCTAGTACTTTCTGAAGGCAAGTGATTCAAAGATTTTTTGTGTGGCGCCGCTACAACCAAGGTCCTGAGACCATTACTGTTCTTGAAGAGGGTGTCAGAGCCAGGTGTGTAAATTAGTATTTTTGCAAATTAATTTCTATGCAAATAACTCCATCATGAGCTCCAAGCTGCTGGACGACGCTGGCCTCCCATTGGCTGCTCATGAGACTTTAGATCCAACCTCCTACCGAGCCCTGTGATTGGCTGCGCCACCAACAGGGTCACTACACTACACTACAGAAGCACGACTCGTCCCCATACACGGTGCGACCTGGTCCTAAAACTGATGGAAAGGGAGCATGGCGTGTGGCGGGCTGAGCCAAGAAAGCTTTTAGCCTTTCAGTGAGGGAAGGGAAGACAAAGTGGACAATTTTTCTTGTAAAATTCTTCAATGTTATTTTCATGTCATTACATAATAAGTAATCGACTATCACAGTCTATCACATCCTGGCACAAAGTCTGAGATTAAAGCTCTGAAACTAAAAAAAATTAGGAGTTTCCTGTAAACAAAGAGTGAAGGAAATAAGATAGGGTAATTTTGCGGTATAATTTAAGAGACTGGTAGAAGGAAGCACAGGATGCCTGCAGTATCGGCTTTAGTCTCTCTCTCTCTCTCTCTCTCTCTCTCTCTCTCTCTCTCTCTCTCTCTCTCTCTCTCTCTCTCTCTCTCTCTCTCTCTCTCTCTCTCTCTCTCTCTCTCTCTCTCTCTCTCATTAACTACTATTAGTACTACTACTACTACTACTACTACTACTACACACACACACACACACACACACACACACACACACACATACACACACACACACACACTGTAGTAGTAGTACTAAGTTAATTGACCACAACCTTGTAAGGATACAGTACATTACATCACGTTTTCAAAATGTGTAGACTATCATGGTCCAATTGATTTCATACATAATTTTGGTTTTGGGCTAAACGCTAAAACAAGACCATAAATTTTGCAGCTTAAAGAAATAAATTAGATACTGACGGCACTAAACCAACTAACTAAAAACATATTTTAACTGTAAAACAATAATAAAGTAAAACAAACACAGAAACAAACTAAAACAATAATAACGAAACGAAACATTAAACCTTACATGCCTCGGCAAGATAAAAGTAGTCGGTGCCATAAAAATAAAAAAATGAAATAAAATAATCCCCCTAATAAAATGCAGAAAACATCCAGAAACATGCTAAAAACAGCAAAACCAATTCTCCTGTAATAAGTATTCAGTACATCGTGGATATACCCACACAGCTCACGAAGATGATCACTTTCTCGAAGAAGGTCGCCTGGGTCAGTAAATCTCAACATCGGGTGCCTGTCACGACAATGTGTTGACAAAGGACACTCAATTAGCACATGTTTCTCAGTCTGCACCTGCACACCATCGCACTGACAGACACGCTGCTCTCGTGGTGTGCGACTCCATCTCCCAACTTCCACCCTAAGGCTGTGAGACATGAGGCGGAGTCTTGTGAATGATTCTCGCATGTATTCCGGCACGAAACTCTTTGTCTCATACATAGGATAGATTGTCATGTTTGGCCTCATGCCTGTTATGTACGTGTTCACTTTTGTTGCTGCCGTTACTTTTTCTCTTACATAATTTGCTGTCTTCTGCACACCATCGATGTCACCATTTTCTAAGCTTGCCCTCTCTAAGTTTCCATATCCGGGTGTGTTTGCTTCTCTGCACATATTGAATACAAGGTGGAATGGTTTATCAATGTCAACACGGTCTCTCTGGGATTTCATAAATTTGTATTTTCTTTCTGCAATGATATCTTGTAGAGGTGGGATGCCTGCTTCTATCATGCACAGATTTATACTGGTATTCTTACGAGCCGCAAGTAAACATTTTACCAGTTTGCTATACTGTTTTTCAATCACTCGTTTTATTTGTGAACCATGAATCGGAACTATAGAGCAAGGCACTCATCACTGCAGAGTCAAAGACAGTTCGTTTATATATGAACGACATCTTTGTGTTACTGGCACGGAATATGAAAAATTTGTTCACAGTATCTTCGCTCGCTGTTTCATGCTGTGCCATTACGGAGTCCATAGTGGCTGACTCCGTGAACCACGCCCCGAGATATAGGTATTGCTTTGTGTAGCTTATACACACTCCACCTCTCGTTAAGCATTGCTTGTCACACTCATGACTGTTAACCATAAAAAAAAAAAAAAACTTCATTAATCTTCATTCCATTTTCATAGCAAAATTTTAAAATTTCCAATTTCTTTAAGCACATTTTTCTACTAGTTGCCAGAATGACTGCATCGTCCATCAATAACAGTACATGTAACATACCCAAAAACCCATCAGTTCCTACGTTACTTCTTAATCATTCGCACCTTATAGTCAATGTATATCACAAAGAGTAGGCAGCTGGATGGAGACCCCTGACGAATCCCAATGGATACATGAATGAATTTAGATTTTAGTATATTCTTTGTATTTTTGTACATCGCTTTATTAGCTACCAACATTACTCTGCCACATCCTAAACTTTTTAACCTCTCCATCAGCTTTCCTCGCTGGACTCTGTCATATGCTTTACTTAGTCATTAAAGAGGACATACAACTTCACTTTTTATACTTATCATAATCACATAATAATCTTGAGGCTACCATTTGTTCTATGCATCCTCTGCCTTTCTGGGCCCCAGCTTGACATTTATCTATATGACACCAGAGCTTTAAACGGTTTAGTAACAACACGTCGTAGATCTTAGCGAGTGTATCCATTATACTGATTCCTCTGTAACTGTTACAAAGCATTCTGTTTCCTGATTTAAATAAAACAATCAGTTTACTATAGCACCATTCCACAGGGTAACAACATCTCATAAATACAAAATTTTAAATAGTAAGTAAAAACATAAGCCAAGACATAGGCAGGTTCCTAAATATACCAGGACAAATGCCAACAAAACTTTTCTTGATATTCAGACTTTCCACAGCCTGACTTAACTCTTCTATCGTTAATGGGTCATCTAGCGCTGGCATACGGGATGAATTAACATAGTCATCATCATACTGGACATCCTGGAAACTTAAAAGATGTTCAAAATGTTCTTTGAACTGACCATCACTCGGCGTGCTCAGCTTGTCATATCCAATAATCCTTTTCCAGTTTATGGACTTCAGATCAGTTTGGTGTCATTCGTGTCCAACAAGCGCTTCCACCGTGGATGGGTCTGGTCCCATTGGTGGCCGGCACCTGTTGACCCTTGTCGGGTGTAGCTAGTGGCGGCCTCGGTGATAGCACGGCAGCCTTCCACTGTCGCTGCCTCCACGCCTGGTGCACCACTATCCATCCATATCCACAATGGGACGCGTCATTGCCTGTAGTGTGCTTGTCAAGCAGTCAAATTCAACTGCTTTATATGACACACTTTTCTGCATCCTGTGTTCTGTTTTTGATAGGTAGTTGTGCTGCCCCAGCGATGACGCTCTTTGAAGCAAAACGCGAGGTGACGCGGCCTCCCGAGCGTCAGTAGACAGAGTTGCACAAAGTGGAGCGTGGTCGGATCCTGGAACATCTTGATTGACATATACTTCTTGTAATAAATCAATGCAGTCACCTTTTATTATGCATAGGTCAATTTCTGATATCCAAGTGTATCTTTTCTTGAAGGATAAATCCCCTCCCAGCTGTCTCCCTCTGTGGTGGAGGTGATTGGCCACGACCAGTATGTTGTTATTGCAGACGTTCATAAGGGTTTTCCCATGTTCGTTGACCACTGTGTCGCTCACGTCTCTGTAGTTATACATGTTGTTATTCTTGTATGCGCGTCATGCCTACCCGTGAGTTGAAGTCCCCCATCACGACGATCCTGTCAGACTCAGCTGCATGATGAGCGAGGGCCTGTACTGGAAATGTACTGGAAGATAGTAAAGTGAGTCTTCCGGGGCTATGTACACTCCTTCCAGCTTCATATTCGGCCACCACGAGAATACCTCCAGATCTGACCTTCATTATCAATTTTCACGCGACTGATGCTTTCTGCCAGCTTACACTTCACCAGCATCACTACTCCCCCACGGTGCTGGCCTTCTCTTGGCACGTTCTTGTAGACAGTGAATCCAGGCACGTTCGAATTAAAGTATTTCTTTGCCTCTAATATAGAAACCGTATCAAACTTGAGAATGAATTGAAGTATTTTTGGGTCTTGGAGTTTGTCTTTCATACTAGAGATGTTCCAGCAGCATAACTTTAGGTCCATTGTGGTCTTTGCTGTTAGAAAAAAGTGCGGCATGAATATCAATTATAACTCCTCATTAACACTCGGTTCTTCCAATCGTAGATAATGTTCACGCCTACATTCTCTGCTTTCTCCTTCTCATCGCGTTCTCTCTTTCTTAAACGTGGTTTCTTTCCTTACTGCTGGGTGAATATCCTTGATGTACACAGTTGATACAAGCTGTCTGGCGCTCTTTAGATTCTTGTCCTTACTAAGGATACTATATCTTTGGTTCTGATCATTCACGGTGATGTGGATTGGTCTTGTATTTCGATTGTTTCGTTGTCCGAGCCGTTTCATGATCCACCTGCTTCGATCTTCCCCTCCACATCCTGCCGCATCCAAGATGCTGCTTATGTTATCATCACTGTTGCTGAGTTCAACAATATCCTCGGCCACTCCCGTTACTATAAGATTTTGTCGCCGATCTCTGTTATCAATTGATTCCAAAACCGCTGTTGCTGGTGGATAATCTTGTATGCGTCATCCAACTTCACTGAGAGACGCGTCACTTCCTGCATCAGAGTTGCCACCTCAGCTATTTATTTATAGAAAGTATGTACTCTACGAGATCTAGCGACCGAAATTAAAACCCACCTGGTGAAGGCATTAGTAATACCCATTTTAGAATATCCCCCTACCCTTACTCATACATTATCCACTATCCAGATTAATATTCTACAGAAGGTGCAAAATAGAGCTCTTCACTTCGCTACACGTCAAAAGTACCCATATACACACAACACTGAGGAAATTCATAAAGCTACAAAAACAAAACCTATAAATATTAAACTTCACGAAAAGGCAGCAAAAATCTGGACAGCATTACACCTGGACGATCATTATATCTATAAAAATCTAATTCATGCTCAAGTAAACATAGAAAGATATAATAAAAATTTCCCGAGCAGTTCACTAAATAACTACATAGGTCAACCATTCCAACTTGACAGTGGGGTACCACAGGGGAGTAGTATCTCACCCACACTCTACACCCTATACACGCACGACATTCCACCACCACTCACAGACAGCACAAATATTCAATACGGAAACATCACACAAATCATTACAAATGCAGGCAAATAAAAAAAGAAAATTTAGCAAAGAGAACAGAAAGAGAAATAAAAAAAAAAACTTCATTAAATACGAAAGCAAATGGAAAATTAAAACAAACACAAAAATTCACATTACTGCCTATAACAATAAATCAGTCACCATAGATGGGAACAACATACCAAATGGAAAAGACGCTAAAATATTGGGGCTTAAATTGGGCAGAAACTGATACTCAGAACGCATAAAAGATCACCATTAGAAGATTCGATGCACTAAACACTAACATCAAACTGCACCTTGTAAAAGCGTGCGTACTACCAATACTTACTTACCCAGCATATGCTCTAAACACAATCTCTACATCCCATTTATTATCGCAACAACGACAATAAAACAAAGCACTTCGCTTCGTTTATAATGAAAAATACCCATATGCCAAAAATACCGAAGAACTACACGCACTCGCAAAACTAGACCCAATCACTGTACGCAAGGGGAAACCAAATCAAACACAAACTAATACACATACCCAAGGACATCACGCACACAAGCACAATACACGAGCACGAACAGGGAAGGGAACAAGCCTGGTTCGAGAAACCAATCAACACTATATCAAAAACATCACCGAGACCATTATACACATAAACCTTTCAAAAGTAATACTATTCATACATTCACATAAGTATCAGACATTGCTCATATATTTTATTTATTTATGAATTAAATCAATTAAAGACACAAATGCCACTCAATTAATTTACACGAACTCTCAAAACTAATATCAAAATTTATTATCATTCAACGATGACGATTATTCCGTCATTTTTCACTCTACGAGTTTCCTCCATATCTTCACCCAACCTTTCATCTACTCTTTACTGTCTTCTTTCACTGCCACTATGCCCCGCAACGACAACAGCAACAACAACAACAGGACGGAGACATGTCCGTTCCTTTCTTCGCCATACTGCGACGCCATACAGAGAAGAAAGCGTCCGTCCCTTGAAGAGAGAGAGAGAGAGAAGTCCTCGTTCCTTGCTACACCATGCTGCAACGCCTGACCAAGAGAAAGGAGAGAGAGAGACCGCCCGTTTCTCGCCTACACAACACCTGTGCCGGTAGTCTGCAGCGTACTATCTTCGTGTGACGCTACAACACTGGTCGCCTGCTTCTGCAACGGCGTGACTACGCCCCGGGACATTGTGTGAGGTTAGTGTGCCCCGGCAGACTAAGACAGTGAGTACTTGACGCTAGCCTTGCGACGCTGTGTATGAGTTGTGATCTCGTAGCGTGCTGTGCGCATGCAGCTGTTTTGTGAGGTGAGACGTGCTACCCAGCGACAGAAACGCTTCGTAGAGTAAGGGCCGGTGGTGCGGCCCTGACATGCTGTAATGTGGTAGTGTGCCTTGTGCCCTGTGGTACTGCTCTGTGTGGACAATAAAGACAAGAGTGCTAGCGAGCCTGTATTTTGTTGTCCCTTCACCCTCTATGTAGTCTGTTGAGTCTAGACAAGTGCCGCGTGTGCGTGCCTCACCTCCACTAGTCAAACGAGCCTGCTGACCACGACAGCGGTGATGGATTTCTGTTGTGTGTGCTGACCGCCATGGGTTGCTGCGGTGGTGTGTACCTGAAGGCCGAAAAGGGGCGTGGACAACATTATTATTTAGATTATTATAACTTTTATCTTAATATAATTTTATTTATGCACATATAGGGCAAGTTACTGTCATTACAGCCCACATAAAAAAAAAAAAACACAATTTGTCCCCCCCCCACACACACACGAAATAAACATAAACTAGTAATAATAATAAAAAAAATAAAACTACTGATATTAATAAAAAGTAATCATCCATTCCTTTGGAAGAAAACTTAAGAATTTACGTATGTTAAACACACACACACATTTCTTTTAGTTCTGAAGGTTCAGAAAACACGAAGCCTTTGTGCCTAGTAAAGATACAGACTTGATACAGACAACAACAAGAAGACACATTAATCCTCCACCTTGAAAAAAAAAAAAAAATACTATAAAAATTGAGAAATTACATTCACTCAATCATGAGGCAACAGCAAAAAAAAAAAAATTTTTTCTTTTCTCTCTCTCTCTCTCTCTCTCTCTCTCTCTCTCTCTCTCTCTCTCTCTCTCTCTCTCTCTCTCTCTCTCTCTCTCTCTCTCTCTCTCTCTCTCTCTCTCTCTCTCTCTCTCTATATATATATATATATATATATATATATATATATATATATATATATATATATATATATATATATATATATATATATATATATATATATATATATATATATATATATATATATATATATATATATATATATATATATATATATATATATATATATATATATATATATATATATATATATATATATATATATATATATATATACTGGTCCTAGATCCATTTCACAAACAAAGAAACAAAAAACAAAACAAATCATCTGTCACATCAGAAATAATACATAGGAATTTTCTAATATAAATAAAATATTCAACTCTTAATATTGAAGCAAACAAAAAGACAAATAAATTACTGAGGAGTCTCGCTTGATTGTGTACATCTGGGAGGCTCGCTTGACCCGCACACAAGGAAAACAACAACAGCCTTGCTCCCAAATAGAACTTTGATTTCTGGAAGCTTAGCAGGACGAGACGACTAAATGGAGGACGAGGACAGCAGAACAGTGTGGGTGGGGAACTTTGATCCAGATGTGACCACTGAGGAGGTCCTGTACGAGCTGTTCCTGCAGGTAATGGAGGTGGCGGTATCGTATCTTTCTTGTGGTGGCAGTGATACTTTTTATAGTTTAGGTTGTTGTTAATCCTCTTTATTTCGTCACAGGTGATCTTTACGTTGTACCTTATAGGCCCAGTATTCCAAAGTTCCTGCAGGTAGTGAAGGCCGCGAGGTTGTGTGTGGTGCGGGTGCAACTTTATATTTGATGCAGTCCAGAGAAAAAATCTTAAGAGCCTTAGTGTTCTCTTTCTGCTTCCAGTCCCAGTATCCCTAAGCTGGTCTAGTAATAGACTGGTGGTTGCTCTACAGAATGAAGTGTGGTCTGGGACTACACAGGTACTTGTCCTGCTGGGACTTGTATTTTCCTACAGAGCAGCCAGTAATGTCTCGAATGGTTCTTGGGAGGCTGTTAGAAATCTTGGGGCCTTTGTAGGATAGGCTGACTGAGAGGAGGAACCTTAGTCTTGGCAGTGTGTGGGCTGGTGGGGCTCTCCTGGGGCATTTCCTTCCTGTGGAGGGATTGAGTACTTTCCCTTTGAGGTAGTTGTGTTTTCTTTTTTTATGGTGCAGGGCAGTGATAGTCTACCTGAGGACATGGTGCACCCATGGGTGCACAATATGAAGAAAAAAAAAAGTTTATGAAGAAAACTGTAAGCATCATATAATGAATTAATTTGAAATTAGAGTATTACATATTTATGTATTGACACTCAAATGTAACACATACCACACAGATTGGGTAAATATTAAATTCCTTACCGTTTCAAGTTGGTGGATGAAAAAAAAATTTCTGGCATATTTCAGTGGGTTTTGAATTTGCTAATTGTTTCCTCCACAAATCATCTCTCTCTCTCTCTCTCTCTCTCTCTCTCTCTCTCTCTCTCTCTCCTCTCTCTCTCTCTCTCTCTCTCTCCTCTCTCTCTCTCTCTCTCTCAAAACTGCTGATTTGTGATAAAAAACAATTAGCAGATTAATACAGGATGTATTAAAATTGACTAGAAAAAAAATTTTGTCCTCATAGATAACAGATGCATGATTATGTCACTGTTATCCCCACTCCCACTCAGAAAGTGTCACTTACCTAAAAGAATATGTAATCGATTAATGCAAACCACGCCTACTTCTGGTAAAAGAAAAATACTTTTCTCTTCAATAAAGACTCATGTGTCGCTGTTTACAACTACACACTTTGGTCACTTGCTACAGAATGTTCCACTGGCCTCACGCCATGGGACTGTTATGTGTTAAACCAAATTTAACCAAACCTAACCTAATATAGCTACCATCTAGGCTTTAATACTTTGTAAAAACACTGTCTTGACAAGACAGGATTTCATTTGCCCTCTACTCTTTTTGGCCTTCTTTTTACCAGCTACAGTCACCGCGGCATTTCACACTCACAGCAGAACACTGCTCACATAAAAAAAAATCAGGGAATAGAGTATTTTTAAGAAATTGGGCAATACTCACACATAATGAGAAGCACATCCAGTGCACAGACATCTTCCCCAGACTGATTCAATTTCTGCCCGCATATCCCTCTTCTGATGAAATAAAGTTTTATGGTATACTATGTTGAAGGTTGAAGGCAACAGTGATGTATTTGCATGCCATTCTCTCTCTCTCTCTCTCTCCTCTCTCTCTCCTCTCTCTCCTCTCTCTCTCATCTCTCTCTCTCCCTCTCCTCTCCTCTCCTCTCTCTCTCTCTCTCTCTCTCTCTCTCTCTCTCTCTCTCTCTCTCTCTCTCTCTCTCTCTCTCTCTCTCTCTCTCTCTCTCTCTCTCTCTCTCTCTCTCTCTCTCTCTCTCTCCCCTTTTATTTTTGTATGTGCACTGGTATGGTCAGTTCTTTTGTCAATAATTGATTCATTTTATCTATTAGTGGGATTCTGGCATACCACCATTACTGAATCAGAGGTATTCATTTTATGATCATTACCAGGTAAAGGATTACTGAAACCACAAAAGCAACTGTGAAATTGAATCAAGGTGTTGGTAATGCCCGTTACCAAGATGATATGGTGTTTGGTTGAGAACATTGCCAGGTGACTGTGAAATCGACTCTTAGCTCCTGTAAACAATTATTGAGAACTCAGTAGCTATTTTAATGTATAAACTGAACATGATATTGTATTTTCACATTTTTACTTTTAAAACTAGAATATATATACATATATTTTGTACTAGTCATTAGGGTACATGAATTAATCAAAAACATCTGGAAGAGTGCATGATTGTAGAGAAGTTTGAAGAACACTGGTCAGTGACATGGATAGTGGAGTTAGTAGTGATGTTAGTAAATTTGCGGATGACACAAAGATAGGTAGATATATTAGGTCGGAATTGGATCCCATCACCTTGCAGGCATATTTAGATAGGATGAATGAATGGACGGATAGATGGCAAATACAGTTTAATATCAACAAGTGCAAAGTACTTAGCTTAGGTAGAGGAAACCCACACAGTAGGTACACAATAAGCAACAGAACTCTAATAGGTTCAGGGTATGAAAAAGATTTAGGAGTTATAGTTAGCTCTGAAATCTGTCAAGGAAAGCAATGCATAGAGGCCAGAAACATGGCAAATAGGGTATTAGGATTAATTTTTATGAGTGTTAAAAGTAGAAGGCTCAAAGTAATACTAAAGTTATATTTGGCACTGGTCAGACCTCATCTAGACTACGCTGTGCAGTTCTGGTCCCCACATTACAGGAAGGATATAGGTCTGTTAGAATCAGTATAAAGGAGAATGACTAAAAGGATACAGGGGATGAGGAGTATTCCTTATGAGGTGAGATTGAAGCTGTTAAATTTACATTCTTTAGAGAGACGTAGGTTAAGAGGGGACTTGATAGAAGTCTTTAAGTGGTATAAGGGTTATAACAAGGGGGATGTAAGCAAAATTCTTAGGATCAGCAACCAGGACAGAACAAAAAATAATGGGTTCAAGCTTTAAAAATGTATGTTCAAGAAAGAGATAGGAAGAAATTGGTTCTCAAATAGAGTGGTAGACAAGTGGAACGGACTCAGTAATCATGTTGTTAGTGCTAAGACATTAGAAAGCTTTAAGAGAAGATTAGAAGGGTTTATGAATGTGGATGGTAGGTGGAAATAGGTAGGTATATTTCATACAGGGACTGTCACATGTAAGCCTGGTGGCTTCTTGCAGCTTCTCTTATTTCTTATGTTTTTATGTTCTTATGCAGGGAATACAGTGGCAGCATTCTGGAAAAAAAAATGTGTGTGTGTATGTGTGCACATGTGAAAGTGCATAGCTTGATGAATAAGACCTTTCTCACCTTTCTTACCAGACGCAAGGTAGGCAATGCCTGTCAGTGTCCGGCCTCTACGAATCTTCTCCAAAGAATAAGACCTGTGCAAAGATAATGGACTATTTACTTTCATTCATTAATCAGGTTAGGTTGTATTTCTTTTATTTTGAAATATTTAAAACATACAAGTGTGACACACATTGGTCATTACCTCTGGAAATACTTCTCTCATAATAATGTAAAAAATCCCTACCTGCATCTAAGTGTAGCTTACCTCTGCCATCTTGCACCATATTTACTTAGTAGAGCTGCACTTGTGCTGCCCTCTGTCAGTCTTCTTCAGAAAGATGTTCCAAGTGAACTGATTATCATGAGAAAAGCCCATGATATTAGACAGTGTCACTAATCACGATGAATGCTTGCATTTGCTTGTCCTGTAAGGGATAGGAGCTCAATTCTAAAATGGTGGTCATGGAGATGAGATGTGTGGACAACTCAGTTGTTTAACTTCAACCACCTCGCTCTGATTTCCTACCACTAAGGCCACCTGCACCTGCCATAGGCTGCCTCACAAATTAGAAGAGAATGGCAATGATTATGAACTGGACTTGGTATTCATCCTCCTCAATAAAGTGTGCAATTAGCAGTCCTGTAGGATTGGGTTCAGTTATGGTTCTGGGGAAGGATCCAGGGGAAGTGAACCTCAGGGTAGGTATGAGGACTAGTATTCTTTGGGGAGTTCAAGAGGATATGAATCCATTAAGTGTCCCAGCAGGGGATTAAATTTTTTTTTTATTAGGAAATTTACATAAAAATGACAATTTTCTTAGACTTTCTTCATTCTCTTTGATTTATTTTCATTATCCTTTATTAGTTTTTTTGGGTTGTTAAGTTAGTGTACCACAGGGTAAGTGCTCTGCTAGCCACAGGGTTAATTCTTCACTTTATTATTATTATTATTATTATTATTATTATTATTATTATTATTATTATTATTATTATTATTATTATTATTATTATTTATTATTTATTTTTTATTTATTTTTTTTCAAGTGTAGTATTATGTTACATGGGTAGTTGATCATTGAATGCCATGCACAAGAAAGATGAGAATGAGGCTACAGGGAGCTGGTGTAAGCTGTCCTGTAGGCTCTTGTGTGCATTTTCCTATACCCATTATATCTTTGCATGTTAGATTTTTAACATGATTTGTGAATTAAGGATAATCTTCAACCAAATAATAATAATGTGACACTAAATATTTATGTGAGTCTGTCCTTTACTTATAATCTGAACTGGAAACTTCACATCTCATCTCTAGCTAAAACAGCTTCTATGAAGTTAGGCGTTCTGAGATGTCTCTGCCAGTTTTTCTCACCCCCCAGCTGCTAACTCTGTACAAGGGCCTTATCCATCCATGTATGGAGTATGCTTCACATGTCTGGGGCGGTTCCACTCATACTACTCTTCTAGACAGGGTGGAATCAACAGCTTTTCATCTCATCAACTCCTCTCCTCTAACTGACTGTCTTCAGCCTCTCTCTCACCGCCGCAATGTTGCATCTCTAGCTGTCTTCTACTGCTATTTTCATGCTAACTGCTCTTCTGATCTTGCTAACTGCATGCCTCCCCTCCTCCCGTGGCCTCACTGCACAAGACTTTCTTCTTTCTCTCACCCCTATTCTGTCCACCTCTCTAATGCAAGAGTTAACTGGTATTCTCAATCATTCATTAATTTCTCTGGTAAACTCTGGAACTCCCTTGTTTTACTCTTGATAACCCACAACCCCATCACAACTGCATTTTCCCATAAGTTTTCCTCAGCAGCAAGGTGTCTAAATATTATGATCACCTTCATTTTGGTGGTGAGTTGCTCCTCTCTGTGTCACTTTGTAAGGCTTCCTTTCATTAGATTGGTGATATACATAGGGAATACCTGCACAGTCTAAACAGTATCTTCTGGTGAGTTCTGTGTCACTGTTCTATGTTCTGTGACTATGTCAGTACATCTTTTTTGGATAAATAATTTATGACTGGATATGTTGTGGAGTGGCCATCATTGCAGTGGGAGGGTCTGTCATAAGCCTAAAAAACAGGGTGGATGGGTGTCCAGGAATGGATTAATCAATTTTACACTGATTCCTATGGGAAAAATAGTTTTGGTTTCCAAACATTCTGGATTTTGAACAGCATTCAGGGATAAATTAATTTTGAAAACTGAAGGTCCACTGTGTGTGTGTGTGTGTGTGTGTGTGTGTGTGTGTGTGTGTTTATTTATTTATTCTATCTTATTTATTTATTTATTATTTATTTATTTATTTATTTATTTATTTATTCATTTATTCATTTTTATTTATTTATTTTTATTTTTTATTTTTATTTTTATTTTTTCTCCCTAAAATAAGTTTGGAAAATCTCCTATGCATCATGGAGGCCAAAGGTTATGTTTTTCATGAGCTTATCTTAACCCCCAGAAGAAGGTTGTGTTAGGCAATAATCTGAATTCCTGTGTATAAATTATCTTAATTAAAGTAACAAATAAAGAAAAGCATCATAAAAATTATATAGACGATAACAAAAAATCATTACCACATCAACAGAAGAGGCAACAGACAGCGGTGTTTTGCATGCTGTGTATCAATATTGGCAGCATTTTCACTCTTCTCAAATGTCCCGATTTTACGGGAATGTTATTAAGTGACAAAAATTAAAATTGCATTGTATTAAAAAGGTTTACTAGTAAATCTTACTAATAACAAGACTTATGATCACTCATTGGTCACTGCCATCTTCATTCATTGTGATGGTTCCAGAAATATAACTTAAATAATCAGGGTTCTTATTCCCCAGCAGATGTTAATATTGCGTTGTGTTCTTAATTTATGTTTTAGGGTTGTTTGTTTTTATTCTAGTTGTCACTTTTGCTTTATATATTTTTGGGATTGTTCTTTTATTTACTTTTTTTATTTACATTTTTCAAAGTTTTCATTGTCAAAATTAGGGTGCATTTTCAAGGATGATGCACCTTTGACACCAGGAAATATGTTGCAGTTATATATATATATATATATATATATATATATATATATATATATATATATATATATATATATATATATATATATATATATATATATATATATATATATATATATATATATATATATATATATATATATATATATATATATATATATATATATATATATATGTATCAGGATTGCCCCAGAGCCAGGACTCTTGTTCATATCTGTGGAAGTTTGAAACTTAAATGTGCATCATAAATACAGATATCTTTAGATACAAATGAGAGGCCTGGATCAGGAGAAATCCTGTCACCTGTAGTATTAGGATCAATGGATTCCATGTTCTTTATAGTTCCCACCGCACCACTGGGTGTGACAAAATATACATTCACACATCTTTAAATGTGGTGATGCTGCACTGCAGCATCATGCCAAATATGAGGACAAAAAACACACTTGTACAGCTCTAAATGTGATGGCTCCATACTGCTGCATTACACCAAATGTAAGGACAAAACACACAGCCACTCAATTCTAGTGTGATAACCACACTGTTGTGTCACACCGAATGTGAGGACAAAATGCACATACATAGTTCTAATGTGGCAAAGCTGTGCTGCTATGTCATGTTGAACGTGAGGACAAAACACAAAGTACAGCAGTGCCACATAACTGTGTCACACCAAATGTGAGGGTAAAACGCTCACCTTTTTGATGGCGACTTTGCTATGTCGTGCCAAATGTGAGGTCAAAACACTCACTCATGTGGCTTGTAGACAGCCGTGTCATGTCCAAAGTGAGGACAAAACACCCTCACACAGTGCTAGGCTATGTGGCTGGCATTAATAAAGGTTTTTCAGTGTTTTCAATACCCCAAGTTTTGCAATACTTGAGTTTAGCATTTGTGGTGGACACAATGCTATGTCACACCAAGTCTGAGGTCAAAGCATTAACTCATGTGGTTGCTAGACAGCTGTGTCATGCCCAATGTGAGGACAAAACACCCTCACACAGTGCTAGGCTATGTGGCTGGCATTAATAAGAGTTTTTCAGTGTTTTCAGTACCTCAAGTTTTGAGATGCTTGAGTATAGCACCATGGCTTTGGAGGAAAGTAAGTGTGAAACTCAAGAGGATATTGTACACCTAAAATATTTTAGAAATTAAAAATTTGTGAATGTAACAGCTTACAAATGGCCATCTGGAACCAAACTTATCTATAACTCAGGGAGTGTATGCATGTACATACGCAATCCCAGCCTATGAACATGTGAGAATATGAACAAGAATCTCTGCAAGTTCAAATTAATGCATATGTGTGTTTGTATACAGTAAATCTTTACTGAGTCAGATCTGTTTGTGACAACCCGTCAGATTTATCTGAAGATGTAAATATGATGCGTAATTTGTTGTAGCTCCTTAAGCATATGTACTATGATGGTTGGTAGGAGAGTGATGTGCATGAATGGGTACAGTGTAAGATAAACCATTGTTGCAGTCACATGGACTGAAAGTTGCATCTTCATACATTGCCAACCTACCTGTCTGAAATAGTGTTATAACATGCTTTAGAAATATTTACAGTAATATATACAGGCAGCATTTGCATGTATTATTTTATGATTTGAAAATCAAATATGACTGTTTAGCAGTATTCACCATTGTTGTCTATATATATATATATATATATATATATATATATATATATATATATATATATATATATATATATATATATATATATATATATATATATATATATATATATATATATATTCTTAATAGTGATAAGTATTTATAAAACATAATACATGCAAGAGTTGAGACAGTGCTTAGGGACAGGAAGAGTTTAGACAATGCTGAGGGGCAGGTTGCCAGAGTATGATAATGCAACCTTCAATCCCCATGACCTTGACTATAGTACCCCTTGCTTTACAGTAGATGAGAGGCACCTCAGCTTCTTAACCTGTGATTATGTTAGTGTGGATGAGAAGTTCCACAGATTAATTCTTGGAAAGGATAGAGCCATGCAGTACCTTTCATTATAGATAAGGCTATCTAACAGTTTCTCTCTCTCTCTCTCTCTCTCTCTCTCTCTCTCTCTCTCTCTCTCTCTCTCTCTCTCTCTCTCTCTCTCTCTCTCTCTCTCTCTCTCTCTCTCTCTCTCTCTCTCTCTCTCTCTCTCTCTCTCAGATGTAGAACTTGTAGCTTATAAACTATTATCAGGCACCTGTTTTCCAATTCGCCATGGTATATCAAGCACATGTGTTAATGTGCCCTGTGAAAATAATGGTACATATGTTGACGAGCGCTGTGTTACTGCACAGTACTGTTATATTCTCCAGATGAAAGCATGCCATATGAGGCTTACCACAGGTGATGGTTCATCACTGATATCAGTTAAAACCCAGTCTTAGTTTGGGTGACTAACTTTATTAACAATTTCATTGTAAGCATGAACTGTATTTAATCATCTTATGTTATTCTAAGCATCATGCTTTTTATTTTATAAACAAAATATTTTCAGGAATGCAGTAGAAAACTTCATTCATTTTCTAGTTATAGCCTTTTATTTTTACAGGCTGGACCACTTCACTATGTGAAGATACCAAAGGACAAAATGACAGGAAGAAGTAAAAGCTTTGGTTTCATCTGTTTTCGTCATAGTGTTAGTGTACCATATGCCATTGAGCTTATGAATGACATTGATGTTAATGGAAGAAATTTAAGAGTGCAAAGTAGGAATCACCAACAACTACAGCAGCAGGGTCTGTCTTGTGGTCCAGGAGGCATACACTCCCTTGATCCAAATTTTGGTGTAGTCCAGAACTTTTCAGGATCCTCACACCCCTGTGGACAGCAGGCACTCATGCAGTCCCCCAGCAGCTTACTTGGATTGCCAAATCAGAATGTCATGGCAATGGCTCACCACCAAATGGCATTACTGAATGCCTTTCAACCTATTCCTCTTTCAGCAAATCCTCTTCTTAATGCTCCTAGAGAGCGTTATTCTGACAGACATGGGTCTATCAATTATGATAGAAATAATCAATACATGAAAAATAATTCTCCAAGAGACAATCCATACCAGCGAGATAACTACTCCAGAAATAGCTCATACCAGAGAAACAACTATTCCAATGACTACGGAAAGCATAGTCCCTATCGTCAGGATGCATCATCCAGTCCTTACTCTAACAGGGATAAGTCTGGCACAGGTAGTGGCACACAGCACAACCCAGGCCATTTTAATTTCAGTAGATTAGGGCCACAGCAGAACAGAGACCACCACCACCACCACCATCGGTCCTCCCATACCAATGGCAGTCACAGCAGACATGGTGACCAGCATAACAGACACAGGAGTGAGTCTCACCACAGTAAATATGATAATCACAGGAGTTCAGGCAGGCACTATTCCAATCATTATGACAGCAGGAATTACCGATGATGATCTGTGTCACTTCCCTTGTTAAAGTCATCACTGTTTGTAAAGGAGCCAATTATTTAGCTGGGGTAAACTGAGTATTTTCCCTCAAATCTTGTGCAAGGAATAAGGATTGTGTAAAACACTTTGACTCATGCTTATTGGTCATTTAGATTTACTAATTTAAAGATCTTGACGACACACTTCTTTGAAGGATTGATTCATAGTGTTCATTTCCTATATATTAATGTTGTGGAAGTATCAGTTTCATTATTGCTCCCATGCAGGAGTTTACTAAACTTATACAGCTGTGGCTATTTCCTATTCATTTTATTTATTTGTTTATTTTTTTTTTATTATTATTATTATTATTATTATTATTATTATTATTATTATTATTATTGGTATTATTATTATTAATATTATTATTATTATTATTATTATTATTATTATTATTATTATTATTATTATTATTATTATTATTATTATTATTATTGATTTTATTTTTTGTTTTATTTTTAACTGGAGATATCACAACTTCTAGTTCATACTTTTAGCCATAGCATCATTCTCCTTTTAGAAAATAAGATGTGGACAACTTTAAATCTCTCTCAATTTATGGATACTTTTCTATATACTTATGGTCATTGTTTTTTTTCTCATTCTTTTTCTCTGTGATGGTTATTATATATGTGTACTCTATTTGTGTACTATATACACTGTTCAATACGACAACTGCGAGTCCTTTCTTATGTTTACTTCAACCTTTCTTGAATAAAATTTATAGACTGCCACAACACACACAAACACAGTCATCATCCACCATTTTGTTATTGATGACAGTCCTTGCTCAACACCTAAAAAAATATATATACAATCATGTGTCTGGCAGTGTGACAGGATTCTGCCCAAGGTTTCATAATGTATGCCATTATTTCAATTATCACTGACATCGATGTGTGCTTTCTTTGTTATTTGACATAATTACAGTGTCTTGGTGCATGCATTGTCTTTTCTCCAAGAACTGTCTGTTTTAATGTGTGTAACAGGGCTCTCTATGTGGATTTCTTATATTAACTTAAATGTTTTTACTCAGCAAAAGTATACTGTTAGCATTATTATTATCATATACTCTAGATAATGAAAACTTCATTGAAGTACAGCATCAGTTCATAAATGGGAGAAAATAAACATTTATGACTGTTTACTCTTAACACCTTGTCCACATTCCTGAGATACAATGCTATGGACACCTGGCAGCTGAGAGCATTAATTACAAGTTGTGATACCTCCAATTGAAATGTAAATACAGTAAGAAGACATTAGGTATTCACTCAGATTTATAATGCACTATTCTTCAAGTAGGGAATTATTTTTGTACATCATCTGATATTATCAGTAGTATATTGGCCATATCTTAGTTTATAACTGAAAAAGAAACAAGAAAAAAACTATAGAATTATTTTATCTTATATGCATATAGACTAACAGAGAAAAGAAGTTATTTATGAAATTCTTATGTTTGGCTTTCAATGATATGCAAGACTTGAGATAATTGAGGCTTATTAGTATGCTTTATTTTTTCTATGCTGTATTATTTCTTATTTAGTTATTTTTGGAAAGATATTACATTATTTTCTGTAGCATTTAACTCATGAAGATGTATTGAAATTAAGTAATATTTACATTCATATGAAAGGTGAACGTCTTTATTTTTTAGGTTGATTGTAAGTACTTCTATAAGCATTATTAGATTTTATAAAAATTGTATAATTTAATGACTCAAGTGGTTCTTATCCATTGCTTCCCTTTTTATATTGATTTAAGCAAATACTGACTTACTACTAAACAAGCAATCTTTTGTTTTATATGTTTATTGAGAGATTTATATAATTTGTTTTTTTTAACAGTTGACATAGTTGTATAGTGGTGCATATTAACTTGTGTTGGAATATTTCTTGGTGGTATATAAATCATACAAACTTGTGGGCCCAAGAATGGAAGTGTTATGACAACCTCTCAGAGATCAAGTAGTCAGGTAGCCTATTATTGGTAATTAACTTCATTTAATATCAGAAATATTTTTGTTGGACATCATGAATTAGTTTTAGCTGATACTCAAGTCAAAGTGAGCTTTGGGAAAGAGTGAAATTACTAGAAGTGTATAGAAAACATGATGTTTTATGTTTTGGAGAGAGAGAGAGAGAGAGAGAGAGAGAGAGAGAGAGAGAGAGAGAGAGAGAGAGTGAGAGAGAGAAGCTTGCAAGGACAAGAATGAAGCAAAATTCTGCTGATGTGTGTGTGTGTCAAAATAGCTGGAAATGCTTTATATTTTGTGAAGGCATTTGTTTCAGGAGGTGGTAACTATTTAAGCTGTATGTACTGTACTGTTCAAACATCTCCAAAATTCATTACTCTAAATTTTGTTTAAAAGTTTACCACATATTTAGTAAGTGTTTGAAAGATGGATTCCTTCAGGAAAATGGAAGTGTTTTAAATGATCTCAGTGAAAAAGGTTTTATCTTGTGTCTTATGTATGCTTCTTTCCATATATTTTTCAAAACATCTATTCTGTCTTTCCTTTTTCTCTGTATTTCATGCCATGGTCCACAAAACAACAACAAATGTATTGGTCCTTACAGGTTTGTTTGTTATAAGTTGCATTATCTTATTTTTAGTTAAGAGATATATATATGACAGGTCACCAACTACCCTTTTTTTTTATGGATCTCTCTCTCTCTCTCTCTCTCTCTCTCTCTCTCTCTCTCTCTCTCTCTCTCTCTCTCTCTCTCTCTCTCTCTCTCTCTCTCTCTCTCTCTCTCTCTCTCTCTCTCTCATTCACAGTAATAGTGTAATAAATTACTTTAGTTACTGATTTATTTGTTTAGTTACTGATTTGATTTATTTTATTTATTTGTTTTTTATTACAATAAGGTCAAAGTGTTCTGGAGAATTAAAGTTGCCAGATACATGAGTGTTGCTCTTGCTTCACCGTGTATATTCATAAAACACCAAATAAGAAAAGTAATAAATAAAATAAAATAAATAACAACTTAGTTATTCATCAATAGATAATTGAAATGTAGAAAGATGTTCCATCTCCACTTTATCTCCATAATATCATTCCACCTGCATGTTATATCAACTGCAAGTCCATTATGCTAACATAACAGCCTGTCATTTAATACTGGGATGCTGTACATGTACAGCATAGGCTGTACATGTACAGCCTATGCAACCATCACTTTATCATCAATGGATTCATTGACTGATTCAAGGAACCACAACAATAACCAGTGAGTTATTTAAGAGCTGAAGTTGTGACACTTATAGTTGTCAGAACACCCATTACATGACATTATTCCAAACTCCGATGAAAATATTATGATTATTTTCTCGATGATACTCATTGGTAGTGGATGTAAGTATGTGGGGGGAAAAAATCTTTCTTACCAAGTAAAATCTGAGTATGGTGTGGTTCTCTAGAATTGTGTTCAAACAAGGTTATGAGTAATCATGGTGTAGTGTGATGATGGCTGCTTATCTGTCGAAACTTAATTGTTAACAAAATATAAAACAACTGAATGATATAATAAGCTTAAAAGGTTTTGGCCATTTTCACAAATTGCAATTTTTTCAAAGTTAAATGTGGATACCTGAGCATTCTCAATGGCTGGATGTCAGATTTTTAACTCTTGTCTTAAATATTATACTCAAAAGAAAATTTTTATTTGCAAATTATCATCTTAATTGGATGGGTGCAGTCTTAAGCCCTTTACTTATTGGTTTTAAAGAGTTTGTATCTCCCAATGTATTCATTGCCTCCTGTTGTGTCTAAGAATGTTTTTTCCCATTAGTTAATTTATCAGTTATTCATTGATTTATACACTAAAATAGTCAGTATATTCATTGATCCATGATATATTGTATGCAGTTTTTTTACTTACCTTTCCAGTTAAGAATTTATGCATTAAGGCACTGGAAAGAAACAGTAAGAGAATCAGAAAGAAGCTATCTGGTCTACATGTGGCAATTTCTGCATGAAACATACCTATTTCCTCATCCTCAAATTTGTCTAATCTTTTGAAAAGGAAACTGTATCCTCTGCATCATGGTCTGATCACTTCACTAGCTCTTTAATGACTTTGATAGCCTTGTTATAGAATTCAGTGAATTAAAGCTTAATAGTTGGATGCAAATATGATGGATACCTTAGGTGGGGCAGATGCAGTTCATTTACCAGGCAGCATTGTCACTTTAACCTCAATCAGGGAATAGTGACCTGAGAACTATGAGGGTCACCAGGTGACCTTGACCACTGATGTGACAGCATTGAGTGGTTCACTGTTTTCACATGTAGTGGAATCATTTCCATACATAAATCACTGCTGCTGTCCTAAAATTTTATATACCCACAACATTGTATTGTGTTGTTTTACTATATGCAAATATTCAAAGAATATTTTAAATAATCAAAATATGAGCTAATATAGACCTGGTTGGGAATGAAGTAACAATGCTGCTGGGCAGGGAATTCCCATATCTGCCCCACCAAAAGTATCTTCATATTTGTATCAAGTACATACACTTGTTAAAAAAAAAAAAAAAAAAAAAATCTTGGGTAGTCAGAAGTAAAACAGTAATACAAGACTTGAAGTAAATGCAACTCTCACCTTGTTAATTCTATTTTGATGTACTAATAGTATGTTTTTGTAAATGTGATGATTTATTGAACTCCCCTTTTAGAAGTTCTTGTTATGAGTTTCATATATATATATATATATATATATATATATATATATATATATATATATATATATATATATATATATATATATATATATATATATATATATATATATATATATATATATATATATATATATATATATATATATCAATTATTATTATTGTTGTTTAATTATTTATTTACTTTTTCTCAATAAGTAGATTTTTTACTACACTTCAGTGCCTTAAGTTTTTGGCTGGACTCTAACAACCACAATAACAGAGCACAAAGATTTGTGGAATTAAGTAAGTGGAGACACTTATGCTATGAACATCAGAGAACTTCAAAATCTAGTGTTAAAATTAATGAGGTTTACAAACATTCAGGAAATGTTATTTATAGTGTGTCTGTAATAATGCTTATTTTCTCTGGAAAATTCTTTCAGTAGAGTGGCATCAGCAAAGTAGGTCTGTGCCTCTTTGTGTGGAACTTCTGTCTCTTGGTCTTTTTTATCTCTTATTACACCATTAAATATTTTTCAGTGCTGTTATTTGCTTGGAAAAAATGCAATATTTATGGTAAATAAGTTTTGAATTTTTTGTTTTGCACATCCATACTTCCTGGAGCACCTCATACATAACTATCATCATCATCATCTTCATCATCATTAGTTATGCACATTATTGGAGAAATTTTTTGACTCTTTGAAATGGGATGATGCAATAATTAAGATAAATGGAAAATAAATGTAAATAATCTTAGATTCCTGATATTATTCTGATGAGTTAATGTAAACATGAACTATAGGCTGTAGCACATGATTTTGCAATTTTTCTGAAGGCTAGAGAGTAATTCATCATGATGATAACTATGAAAAAAAAAATGATGCTCAAGAATTACACACTAATCTGTGAAATTGGTGTTCACGAATATATTTGTTTTAGGACAAAATTATCATGGAAGGAAATCGAAAGAATAGTGATAGAATGGAGTGTGTTTAATAAACAAAATAGTTTTGTAAATGATATCTATTACTAAATTTGTTGCAGTGATTGGAAACATGCAGTTATATAAATCCCTGGAAGAGTAATTTCAGAATGCTGAAAGGGAGATTGAGTGAATAGTGCTTGACATTACATGCAGACATAAAAAAAATAACATTATGTATTAGGAAAGAGATTTAATGCTGAAGGCATGCTTATGTACATATAGATAAACATATAGATTTAAAAAAAATAATTTATGGCTTACCCTGTACCAAAGGATTTTGGTGTTTAGGGCATCTTGCCATAATGTTATTTACAATAGTATAATGCAAGTGACCTGCACAGAGAAGTAGTTGAAATCATACTAAGTAATCTTAGAAGAGGTTTTGAAAGTCATCAAGAAAAAGGAAGATGAACTTATTTTTAGTGAACCATGGAAGAAAGTAACTGAAATTAAGTTAAACAGAGTAAAGTAAGGAATTTTATGTTTAGTTATGAACTATTGGACAAACTTAAGAGTGTTTTCCATTTACTTCCTATCATAGGTGGATGTTATCACAATAAGTTATTGGGATGATTTATCGCAATAGCATTATTGGGTTATTGGTTATCCAGTAATTACCTTTCCTGCATTATTGATTCATTGTTATTGCCATTACTTTTGGTTCCAAACTAGCAATAATCAACAATTTTAGTTTTTGGAACATGAACATGTTGAAGTTTTAAACTTTCAAATTCAAATGTAGTTATTTTACTTAAAACAATACTTTTTAATTAGTGAAGAGACAGGATAAACAGTGAATTTGAAGCTTCTCTTAAGATTTTTCTAAGCTAAGATAAAGATAAAAATAAAGATTTGGATTTATCTTTTTTTTTTATTTGAATTATCAATATTGTGATTGCTACTATCAGAATTTTTTTCTTTATTGATTTATTGTTTATCAGATGATAAATTTATTACTAGTTACCAATTATCTGTTAACGGTGATAAGGTTATCATTACCGATTCATCAGTTATCATGATAATTTTTTTTTCCTATCACGCCCAGCTATGCTTGCAATTCCAGTGTATACATCCTACATCACATCATTAGTGTCATAAGGAATCTTATGAATATGTATGTAAATGCCATCAGTTTTTTATCCTTTAAGATGTTCCTGTGATGTATGTAGTTCATAAAGAAATCCTTGAGTTATAGTCTTGGCCATTGAAACACACACTAGTGATTGGACATTTGTTTTGGGTTTTGTTAGGATTTAAGTTCAGGTTGTAGTTGTAATGATGGATCATCATGAGTAATAATTTGCATAAAGATTAGTTTTTATTTTTACAGTGAAGCAAATTCGTGACCAAAGTCCAAAGACAAGTGGTCTTCCTCTTCAACACTAGTGATTGGACATTTGTTTTGGGTTTTGTTAGGATTTAAGTTCAGGTTGTAGTTGTAATGATGGATCATCATGAGTAATAATTTGCATAAAGATTAGTTTTTATTTTTACAGTGAAGCAAATTCGTGACCAAAGTCCAAAGACAAGTGGTCTTCCTCTTCCTTGCTGGCCAGATCTTGCAGAGTAAACATTTTTGGTTTGTGCTTTGTACCAAAATGTTTTGACATGATTGTCTGGCATTACATGAGTAAAGTTCCTATTTTTGCCAAATCATGTACTACATACAGTCTATACAAATCATCTATACAAATTTTTGTCATGCTATTCTGGAAATTTTGTTCAACATCCTGCATTATAATAACTTTTTCACCATGACCATGATATGTGAGACTTATTTATCACCTGTGTATGTCAGTAACACTAAAAATATATATTACTTAGAGTTTGTCAAAACTTGACAGTGAATTCATACTTCTGATAAGTTTTAGCCAAGAACAATGCTAAGTTCTTCACAAAACTTTTACATTTACATATATAATGTGAATATTTGTAAAATTTTTTAAGTAAGGTGATTGAAAGCAAATCTTTCTTAATGAAAAGCCTTTTGTTTATTAGAAAAAAATTTAAATGAAAGCAACACAAATGTTGTCTTCATAACGTCAAGTATGATGTTTCAGTTGTTGAAGCACAACATGATAAATATTGTTTTTACTCTTATAAAATTCTTATTAGGTAATTATTATTAATTTTTCATTATATAATTATATTAATTTCTCAGTTTAAACTATTTAAATTATAACAGATAAATCTCTATGTGGTATGATAATACTTAAATGATCAAGTACATGTGCTATGTTGCTTTTCATTGAAAAGTTTAAAGGATGCCATACTCATGGGGCATAGGTGATGGGCAGCTTGTGCCCCCATGCAGAGCCTTTGTATATGGATTAGAATGGTCTGTTCCTTTCTCTGCTGTCTTTAATCTTCTCAGTCATTGCAGTCCAGCAACCATTTAAGAGTGGGAGAATCTATGAGTGGGCAGTCATTCCAGAAAAATCATGACTAGGATTCGAACCTGTGGTCAGACACACTATACCCTAAACTGCCGCACTCCCTACTATTTATAATATCATAAAATAGTTTAAAGTATCCATGCACACATACACATTGAAATACATTATTACTACCACATAAATTAATGCCTCTGTTGTGTGCAGTTGCCATCGATTACCACTGGGCAAAACCTTCAGACAACTGAAAACATTTTGTATAACTAACTGTAAATAACACTTACTCAATTGCCTTGCTAATTCTCATGGTTATTGAAATGCTTATTGCTGTCAGCTGGTGATCAGTCTTCTTTAACAAGCCAAAACCCTTTGGAAGCCATTGGAATCAGATGTTTCTATGCTCTTTTAGTTTTCTTTGAGTATAGCTGACATTACATGTTTTAGACACTCAAAGTACACATGAAACTGAAACATGAGAAGAGGGGTATTTGCATATCAAGAGTATATAGTAGATACATTAGAGCCTTAAAGGGAAGAATTTAATGGATGTATTTTTAAGTTTAACAAAACAAAACCATGAAATACATGTTATCCATTTCATATGCACATATAGACTTTATGTGAGAGATCTTTTTTATTAGGCTCAAAATTTTGTGTTTGATTGGTTTTAGGGTAAAAATGATATCAATTTTAGAGTACTATAAATATTATGTGATATCAAGGAAATAATGGAAATCACTCTGTTTCTGTTTGCTACAATGAGATTTTGGGAAGCAATAGGTACTTGAATAAATCACCTCGTATGCATGTGACAATAATTCTGTATGAGATAAGGCCTATGTATAAGAGAGTCTTTAGTTGCTATGAATTTAGACACCATTCCCTTCAAAATGTTGGACTTGAGCAGCAGTACCAATCTCCCAGTGCTGTTGCTTCTACTGATACATGTTTTGGAAATCTTGTTATCACAGCACATCAAGCACCTTCTGTGATTCATGCTGAAACTTCATGCTGTCAAAGTGGTGCCCCTTCAGCTGCAGCCCTATCTTTAGGAAGAGGATGAAGTTTCAAGGGGTTGAAGATGAATCTTGCTGCTGTGACCATAAAATTCATGTGTTCCTGACAGCCACAGTGTGCCAGATAATTTCCACTCTGCTGTAGCCCAGGGGGATGAATTCACTGAGCAGTCCCACAAATGTCAAAGAAAATTGTAAGCATGTTCTTGGTTGTGCTGCTGACCTGCCTCACCTTCAGTCATGGAGATGCTGGGCTCTTCCAGTGCAGAGAATGTTGTTGGGTGGGGCTGGGGTCATACTCGTAAACCCAGGTCTGGTCTCACGTAATGATCCTTAACATGAAGGTTGAGTCTAGTTTGGTGTTCTCTGTTTGCTGTGGAAATTCAGCGTGAATTGCCAAGGATGGTTAACACGTCAAGAACAAGATTATTAGAGTGAATTAAGTGCATTGCATTGTTGCTCAAGTGGATGATTTTGAAGGGGTTGGTGACCAGACTTGTATCAAGTAACCACTTTCTTGTATATAGACCAAGATTTTTAATTTTTTTTTTAAACACTGTATATCACTTCTTGTACAACAGCACTTTCCATCACATATGTTAACCATCCTCATTGATGATGTACACAAAATTTAGCTATTTAGTTATTTTGCCAAATGCTGCTTTATATTTGTTAAATTTTATTCAGATATTTTCAGGGTGTCATCATGTAACACACTGTTTCCATTAGCATTAAGGCAAGAGAGTTAAGTGGGTGAGCCTGGAATCCAGTACAGGAAGTCATTGTTTATTCTTTTTATTTATTATTATTGTTTATTTATTTATTTGTTTATTTATTTATTTATTTATTTATTTATTTATTTTATTTATTTTTTTTTATTTATTTATTTTTTTTTCTAAAAAGAGGGAAATGACTTTGTAAATAAAGAAGACTGTTTATGCTTCAACCATCTTTCATGTTTGTATTTCAAAGTTCTTTGTGATGATGTCACATTTTCATTTTAAGCTGAAAGTATTTTAGAGTTCTGTGCATAAGTGATGATTTAGTCCCACTAAATTTGTAAATTTTCTTACATGGAAAAGCAACATATTTTTTTACTTTACATTTTTGTATAAGGAATCTGAAAAATATTTTATTTCCTTGTGATGTTTTCTTGGTATTTATTTCTAGACACTGGCTACCTTAGTAGCTTCATAGACTTTTGAATGATCTCACTTATTTCAGTGGATGCTATGAATGTAGCTATGGGAGATGTATGTTGTTATCAAACAATACTTACTATCAGTACCCACAAGGTGCACATGCTATCACTTTATAATGGTTTTAACTATTTTTTTGTGGAGGGGTTATCTTCTGGAGTAAGCCACCATCCAATTTCAGCTTCACTTCTTGTTTACCAGTTAAATGATTGCAAACCAGATGAATGACATATTTCTTTATACCTATTTCTGCCTATCATTTTATATTCTAATTACTGGTGAACATTTTAATGTCTTATAATGGCACATTAGAATTATACTATTTTCTGAATTTTTGTTCTTCACTTATCCATATTATTTACTTGCATCTCTTTATTTTGTTTTATTTATCTTTTTTTCATTTGTCTACATAGATCAGGTCATTCTCTCAGCTAAGTGTGGTAGCCAAGACAAGGCACATGCCCCCATCACACATACACACATGTATCCTCCTAAAGACTAAATTCAAATCCATGAAACTCTAATTGTGTTAGTAAGTGGTTATATGAAGATTGTGTTCTTCAAACACTTCTTGTTGAGCATCTTTTGACAAATGACGGATAAAAATGGATATATTCCCCTCTTCATTTCAAACAAGAAAGTGGTTGATGGCCCTGCAGTCTGTCTCGAAGCTTGGTGCAGAGATGTATTCAAAGACACATTTCAGTATTCAATATGACATTTATCCTACCTTAAAAACCTAATATTCTCCAACTTTCCAGATTGAAATTTGAATGGTCACATCTGACCATGTTCTCACATAATCCTTATGTCTACTCTAAGAATGTAAATGGAACTAAATTCTTAGGCTGGGGATGGGACCAACAGCCTCTGTATAGAGTTAAACATGTCAAGGTAAATACCAGGCTTTACAAAATTATTATGTCAAACACTATGTTCTTGTATCCAGTATAATGCTTATACATGTGGTTTATAATGAAGTGTAAATAATTGTATTCAGATGTCATTGAGTTGTATACAGTCCCAGAGTACAAACTTTTTTGAGGCACAGGATTCATAATGTGGTAATAAACATGAAAGACTGACTTTATTTTTATACCTCAAATTGTTTTAAATTATCATGTTGGTAGCTAGTGACTGAATTTGTTAGGGAACATATAGCAAACAATAATCACCAACACCAACCCAAATTTTGTAATTTGAATGATAAACATCTAGGAATATATTATGTAGTATATCAAGTACATAGCTCAGCTACTACAATAAACGTCCTATTCATGATCTGGTAAGCTTAGTACAGTAGTATAGTACATGTCTGGAATATGTTTTTTGTTTTGTTTCTGAATAGTATACAATGGACTGAAATGGAATGAAGTATTTGAAATTATGCATGAGTGTGGTACATTGGAATTAGAGACTTTGATCTGAACATAATGTGGAATGGTGTGTGTGTATTTGTCAATCAATCTATCTGTCTGTTTATCATCTTACCTTATTGCATTTACCTTACAATCTGCATGATTATAGTCAAACTTGTGTTGTCCTGTCTCCATATCTAATGTTGTTCACTTTAGTTTTGAAGTGATGGATGCTTCTTGTCCTCACTGGCTGTCATGGTGAGGGCATCATCAAATAGGTGGGTGCCACACTTACAGGACCTTTGTCCAGCAGACTTAGGAAAACATCGATACATGGAAATGCTTTTAAGGATGAAATACATAATGAAATTTACAGCCAGTAAATTTAAGAAAATTAAAGAAAAGTCAGGTTTCTGGAGTAAATAAACATTTAGTGGAATACTGCAGGGGTATTGCAGTGAGACATGTTGTGGTGCTCACCCTATTAAGAATATGACTGATAATTTCCATGCTGAATATTTTTCAGTCTTCCCAGCTAAAATCCAAACCTTTACAGTGAGACTGTTGGAATCCAACAGAGAAGTAGCTATAGATGGTGACATGGAAACAGTCATATAACCTCTCTCTACCCATTTGTACCTATACCAGTAATATATATATATATATATATATATATATATATATATATATATATATATATATATATATATATATATATATATATATATATATATATATATATATCCCTCTCTGAACAACTCGGTTTTTTAACATATTTTAACTCATATTTGCTTCAGTTGCTGTACCATAATTCGGTTTTTATTTCAAATACTACTAGACATAGCAAAAGCTGCCATTTCTTATTAATTTATAGTTTCTATGGATACTTCCTTCATTTTTACATATTTAGAGGAGAGACACAGAGGGTAAGACAGTAATTCAATCTTTGAAATAAGTCAAATGTGATCCTGTTGAAGAATCTCAATGTAAACAAACAAGGTTTGGCTCTCAGGAGTAATCCTGAGCCTCCCGTGACTCTCTCTATGACCCACAATGCCATCACTACTGCACAACTGCATTTTCCCAGTAGCTTTTCCCTGCAGCAAAATGGGCAAATGTTATGATCACCAGTTTGGCAGTGAGTGGGTTGTTGTTCTGTGTCACTGTAAGGCTTCTCTCACTTCATTGGTGACAAAGAGAATGCTTGCATTGTCTTAACAATATCTTTTGTTGAGTTCTGTGTCGCTAAGTTCATTCAATACATCGTTTCTGGATAAAAAAAAAAAAAAAATCAAAGCTGGAGATGATATGGAGCAGCCATCTTAGCAGTGGGACTGTTGGTCATTATCTGCCAAGACAGGGTGGACCGGTGTTTGAGAACAGATTAATTTATTTTAGGTCGATTCCTATGGGGAAAACAGTTTCGGTTTTTTTTTTTTTTTTTTAACATTTCGGATTTAAAATGGCATTCAGGAATTAATTAAGTTCGAAAACCAAGGTTCCATTGTGTGTGTATGTGTGTGTGTGTGTGTGTATATATATATATATATATATATATATATATATATATATATATATATATATATATATATATATATATATATATATATATATATATATATATATATATATATAATCATTAGTATTAGTATTATTTTATATATTTTATTTTACTTATTTATTTTATTTTATTTTATTTTATTTATTTATATTTTTTTCTTTTAATACCAGACCCATCAAAAAAAATAAAGTCTACTTGTAATACATATACCATAAAAGAAATAGGAGTATAACAGCCAAGAGGGATGCCATTTTATTTTCTATGGTGCCTTTATATTAGTCTTGTAAAACAGTTCAAGTCCTAGGCAGGAGGAAATATAAAAGCAGGAAGTAAGTTTCAGAATCTGTTGGGAAAATTAATGAGATTGAAGATAATGGTTAATACTTGCATTAGTGAGATGGACAGAGGGTCAGAATAGTATGAAAGTAGAAAGTCTTGTGCAGTGAGGCTGCAGGAGGTGGAGGCATATAGTTAGCAAGTTTGGAAGAACAGTAAGCAGTGAAATAATAGTAGAAAACAGTAAGATGCAATACAGCAGCAGAGTGAGAAAATCAAGACAGGCTGTCACTGGGTAGGAACTGATGAGAGAAAATTTTGGACTCCACCTTAGGAGGCCTGTGTGAGTTGAGCCTCTCCATATGTGGGAGCAGTACATTACATTGTACATGCATGGATAAATCTTCTGTATAAAATAGTTACTCAAGGAAGAGGAAAAATAGAAGTGGAGATAACAAAGAACACCTAACATCATGGAGATGTGAAATTTCCAATTGAGATTTTTAGTGGACATTCCAAGTACATTCAGTATAATAATTTCTTTAGTGAATTATGGTTTTCTATGAATGCTTTGGCTGGGCCTACTCCTCTTCCACCTTCTCTCTTAGTCCATCTAGTGAACAAGACATTTCCACACTTTTCCTCATAGTACATGTGCACTCCACTGTATCTCATATTTTTTGACCTCTTGTCATACTACCTGAGAAATTTTCTTTAACCTGATCTACTTATCATCCCACGGGTATGAGTAAACTGATTACATTATTCACCTTAGCCATTTACATAATAAAGTGAGTATTGAGGATGCCACATCTACCATACCAGCACATCTATCATTTAACTTTCAGACTAGATTTTGTCTTATCATCTTTGTTTTGGAGTCAGATATAGAAAGCTAAATAATGACTTTTTGGGATGGCACTGTTTTGGAGTCGGATATAGAAAGCTAAATAGATGTTTTTTTGGGATGGCACCCAACACTAGGTTTCTGACACAAAAAGACTCTTGCTTTAGTTTTTAATAGAAAATATGTGTACTGTAAGCATCTTCATGTAAAGGCTAAGGTAAACCCGTACTATATGAATAATTTTGAATGATCTCGTCAATAACAGTCATTGAAACTAAGAGATAAAGAATTATTACAAAAAGTATTGTTAAAAAAATTCCATACCTGGAAGTACATAAACAAACTTTAAAGCTTTATATTTCTTATATTTCTGTATTTCAACTTCGTACAATGAACATTATCAAAATTTTCTACACAATCTACATCATTAAGATGAAGAATATGTTTATGAAATATTATTGGTTGAATAGACATGAAAGTTCTCACAATACATTACTTTTAGAAATATATATTACCTAAATTTAGCTCAAATAGTTGCCAAACTATTTGTGTCTCATTTTTTAAGTTTGATGTTCAGTGCTTCCTAATACAAAAACTTATCCTAATTAATATCTAAACAAAAATATGGCATTTTTACATGTACACAGCATTCACTCAGTCCAACGATGTACACATTCAGTGTTGCAACAGACATAGTACAGTCTCATTTCATCTTCAGCTCTCCTAGTCTGTGCCTGGAAGAATACAGCATCTCGGGAGCTGCACCGCGGACATGGGTGGTCGTCTGTGCGAGGCAACGTGGGGTCCTGACGGGCAGTGAAGCATTAGTGTCTCCTCTCCATCAGTTATGCCATTTGTTACAATCATCCTGGCAGGAATCTAATCTCATGAAGCAGTAACAGTGGCAATAGTTATTTAAAGGAAACAAACACAGAAGCTGACACAAGGCAAATACAATATTCCCTCCTGGATTTATTATGTAGTGGACACCTTTTTTATATAAAAGAATAAGTTGTGAGAGTCAGTTCAAAATAATTACCTTATATATTTACATTATGAGAGAGAGAGAGAGAGAGAGAGAGAGAGAGAGAGAGAGAGAGAGAGAGAGAGAGAGAGAGAGAGAGAGAGAGATACAACTTCAAAGGATTGGGATTTTTTTCATAAGTTATGATAAACATCTGGAAATCTGGAAATTTTAGACAGTCTACTCAGAGTTTACAATTCCTCCACTTAACATCATATTATATACACTATTACATAAAAAAACTGTTACATAAGAAAATAAATAAAACCCTCTGGATGGAAGCAAAGCAGTGTGGATATTTTCTTTCAGGTGCTGTCTACAAGTTTGTGTTCAGTTCTGCAAGATTAATTCCCTTTTTTTTCACATGACAGTTACATTCTAGAGATCTCATAAAGATGAAACAGGTTCTAAACTGAAAATGTCAGGTGTGCTGTGGCTGTTTAATGCTGCTAAGGAAAGTAACTTAAATCCCAAAGCTGGACAGCTTATAATTAATTATATTCACTCTATATAATGAATGTTTGATGAAGAAAGTGTACTATGAAAATTTACTATGTTATCAGAAAATAAAATGCACCAATACAATAATAATAATAGTAATAATAATAATAATAATAATAATAATAATAATAATAATAATAATAATAATAATAATAATAATAATAATAAAATAAAACTCAAGAAAAGCATAACTTACTTGTACAACTTCTGGACTGATGTGACGTAACTCATCAATTTCATGCATCAATTTGTTGACATAGATGCAATTGTTATCAGTTGGCATTTTGTAGTCACAATTACGGCAGGCATACAGCAATATTTTGTTCTCCTGGAAATTAAAATGAGATTCGTTGTAGTAATATATGGACATGAACACTCAGTTGTTTATTATTGTCTAAAGGCTCGAATTCAATTTTAGTCTTAAGGAATGTGTGTGTGTGTGTGTGTGTGTGTGTGTGTGTGTGTGTGTGTGTGTGTGTGTGTGTGTGTGTGTGTGTGTGTGTGTGTGTGTGTGTGTGTGTGTGTTTACCTAGTAATTTACAGGGCCTGAGCTACATTCATGTGGTCCCATCTCCATACCTACATGTTTAATTTTTCCTTTAGTTTATGCACACATCACCAAAACCATCTCCTCTTTTAATCCATTCCAAACTTCAATGTGTCTCTGTAGAAAGACTATTCTCTGTGTTGTTTAAACATCTTACTTTCCTTAGCTTGTGTAAGTGTCCCCTGTTACTTTCATGATTGCTTGTATCTTTTAGTAATAGTTTGTCATCATCTATTTCTTCCATTTTATTCATCAACTTGTTGACAGTTATTAAATCTCTCTCTCCTTTGTTTCAGTGTTCGCAGGTCTATTTTTATCTAATCTTTCTTCATAATGTAGTTTCTCAAATTCTGACACCATTTCCATTGCTATTCTTTGCATTCTTTCTAGGTAATTTACATCCTTCTTCTTGTATGGAGACCACACAACTGTTGCATTTTTCAATCTAGGTCTGATTATTGTAGATAATTTTTTTTCACAGTAGTTTTATCCATGAGGTGAAAAACTCTTCATATATTTCTTAGTAATCTGTGTTCCCAAATATTTTATCTATATGCTTCTCCCATTGTAAGTTATCTTGCATTACTACTCCTAGATCTTTTCTTCCTGGACTTTTAATATATTTCTGCACTATATACAGTATTACTTTTCTGATAATTTCCTATTAATTTTCAAATAAACAATTCAAAATGTAATATTGATGTTATGAAACAAGAATTTTCTTTATTATTACATATTCATGTTCCAAGACAATCTTATTTAAAGAAAATATACTACACAGACATGGTAGAAAGTAACCAAAGAAGACATCCACAAGTGCAAAATTGTAATCAGAATATTAAAAAATTCAAATGACAAACATACCTACTTTACAACAGAATACCTATTGGAATGGCAACCTACATATGGTAAAAGAAGGCACAGGAGAAAGAAGGCTAGATTGAGAGATATTTTAAGTCCTACTAGGATGGTCTGGAATAGGCTTTTGTCCTACAATCCTAAAGGTTGATGATGAATCCTGTATCTTGGAAATATACAGCAGCTTTGTTGAGAATTAAATGTAGATAAAAGTAAGACTGAAGTATGTCAAACAATCAGATTAGCATGTGAGCATTTTCACATGTCCTCAAATGGCAAAGTTATTACACCCAAGTCCATAGCAGAGTATATTAGTAGAACACAATTAAGAAATTTCTTACCACAGCATCAAAACATGGATGTAAACCTTTCTAACACAAGATTGCCAAGAATGCTGGCATCCAGTGCCTTAGCAAGATAGCAAAAATGTTCAAATATTTAAGTTTGTAGACAACTAAGATTATAACCACATTAACTATATAAACACAAGTTTTGTTAAGTTTGTAGACAACTAAGATTATAACCACATTAACTATATAAACACAAGTTTTTTACCAAAGTACAAAAATTTGTAAACAAAAATATACAAAAATATTGATGTAGATGTGGATATGAATTTTTGCATGGATGAAACAGCAAAGTGGAGAGGCTGAATGACTAAAATGTGGTATAATCATGGTGTGTGGACACATGATAGATATGAAAGAGGCATTTTTTAAGACAAGGGAGAGAGAGAGAGAGAGAGAGAGAGAGAGAGAGAGAGAGAGAGAGAGAGAGAGAGAGAGAGAGAGAGAGAGAGAGAGAGAGAGCAGACAGACAAGACTGACCATGCAGAGAGACAGCAAAAGCACTAAAAGAGCATGTTCCTGTACGATCATATATATATATATATATATATATATATATATATATATATATATATATATATATATATATATATATATATATATATATATAATCTCTAATAGAACATCAAACACTAAATTTGGACATGTTGATATAAACGACACTTTTTGGTGTTTCATATTGTTTCTATCATAATGGCCTAGAGTTTCATAGCACTGCCAGCAGCATCACCACTGCTTTTTGCCTTTAATATCTGACATAAAATGATTAACCTGTAGAGTATTGTGCTTTGTCAGAGATATGGGTCTTGTCAGGTTGCATTTTTTTCATTTTTTCTTTTTTTATACACCCCATAAAATGAGAAAAATTACAAAATTTAATTATATATATATATATATATATATATATATATATATATATATATATATATATATATATATATATATATATATATATATATATATATTATTCCCATGCTATGAATATAAGTGTGGCTACCATACAATTTTGATTCTTTTATTTTTTCCCCTCTCAGAGCTCACAATATCAGACTAGGGATGCAGAATTTTATTTTTATATTTTCTAAAGCTTTTATTCTCACTTTTACATACACCTTCCACAACCCTATAATGTGTGTCATAAATAAGAACTTCTTTACATTACAAATACCTATAAATAAACAAGAATTGTATCTTCAAGAAAATGGTTGGATGTGCATCTGGCAAGACCCCATGTCTCATGGCCATGGCTACTACACCTGCAGTTCTCAAAGAAAAGAACATACTATGAATTTTACAATTTTCAGTTTTCTTACTCTGAAGTTTCCTATTTCTTGTGCCTTACTGATTATAGATTTGAGAAGTAATTTCAAAGAAGCTAACTTACTATTTTATGTGATGATTTTTGGGGAACACAGCTGCCCAGCCTGTGTAGCCAACTCCACAACATTTATAACCAAAATCTTTATCTCTCTCTCCAGTACTGTAGCTCTCAATTCAATTTTATTGCTTTGATATTATATGCATTTTGACACATACTTCGAAAAAATAAATAAATAATTGCCAAATATGTCTTTAGTTCCTACATAAGTATTCAGTCTATAATAACTCTGAGCCCAAAGGATAGGTATATACCATATTTTCTGCCATATAAGACACATTTTTTTTCTGCTATCTTATACCCCAATGGTTAGGTTTGGGTATGCCTATGGGTTACAGTTATTGGTAATAGAGTAATGCCTAAACACCACTGTTGGACCCAGGAATTAAATGTATATGTTTATACATTATTAGATAATGATTACAAATTGAAATAGTGCTAAAAATTACTAGATAATTATTACGAACCAAAATAAACTAAAACATAAAAGTCGATTGCTGTAACTGAAGCACATCACTCAATGGCCTTACCTTATGTGAATAAAATTTATGGTAAATTTATTATGGTAATGAATAGCTTTATGCTGAAGTCATGGCCACAATTTCTATGAAGAAAGTGGCGTTAGCTGGTTACGCTTACCATGAAACATGGCTGTGTGCGCAACCTGAACATGCACAAAGAGTGCTTTGTTTTACCATTTCAAGTCGACAGCTGCTCAGGGTAGGAGCACTGTAACTCTTCAGTGAATAGTGGAACATCTTGAACACAGAGAAAGGCAGAAAGCAACATAAGGTAGTATCATAGTCATAACTATTCAATGACAGTTATGATCACTAATAAATTGGTATGATATTTTCTGCTCTTCTGTGTTGATTTGAGCTGCAACATGGATCAAAGCCTGATTGAGGGGCAGACTATGAATTTCAGGAAAAAGTGGGGCTTATTTTATTTATTCTAAATATCCCCTGCCAAATTATTATAGGTACATCTTGTATGGCAGGAAATACAACATATGAAAACATTCACTCCTGACTTATCAGAATACTCTTGTTACTATTAGTGACAAGTCTTTTATAAACAAAAAAAAATTGAAGGCCATAATATGGCTCAAAAAAATTAAATTGTATATATATATATATATATATATATATATATATATATATATATATATATATATATATATATATATATATATATATATATATATATATATACTAAACACTTCCCTAAGAGCTATGTACATATGCATACTAAACATTATATGAGTAAAAAAAAAAAGTTTTGTGTAGGTGCACAATGCACATTCTAAAGATATACAGCATGAGATCGTTACTCTTCATGACTCCCACAACAACTGATCTGGCTGCCACCACTCAGCAGACATGTGAATATTCCTTAAACATTAATTTTGAACCTGAGGATAACTTGATTCAGAGTTCAAAGTCTGCAATTTGAGTGTTTGCAAGGAGAAAACTATCTGTACCATCAACTCTATACCAGTACTCACCTTGTCCTCTTTAGGGTACAGCATGTTGTTACACTCCTGGCAGAAACGGATCCCAATGAATCCAGGCCCCTCAGCACCCATTTTACCCTGACTCATGGCTGCAGTAGCTCTGAAAAAGAACACATTATTTCAGTTATGTATGTAATTAAATTTTTTTGAAAGTTGCTCAGGAGAAAAATAAATAAATGAAAATAAATATAAGTAAAAAAATTACTAAACTTGTATCAATAGAAATAAATAGCAAAAGGTAGTACAGTCAAGGCCATCTGATATCCACTGAAGCTCTGGTGATCATCTCTCATTTCTGTGAGAGTCCAGATACAAGCAAAAGTCTCTCACAGCTAATGTACCTTGACTTCTGATCAATTTCTCAATGCCTCCTTGATGCTCCAAGGCAGGGTATCACTTAACTAAGCTACTTTGAAGGAAAGCTATATCTGTATAAGAATTACCAAGTGATATGAAGAAGAAAATGACTGCCAGTTATGCAGTTTTCATACAAGGTGCAAGACAACTAAAATGGACAGCTACCTGATTATAGTTAACCAGATAGTGCAGTCAATAGTTAGCTTAAGAGACCAGACATACTCACGGATAAGGACAACAGAAGGTATATATGTATCATATAGGCCTACTGGCTTGTTATGGTTTCCTTTACAGTTTTCCTCATGTCCCAAATCTTGATATTATTTCAGCTTTCACCCATCTTTTTTTTTTTTTTTCTGTAACCCTTCTCATCAGACAGAGCTTCTCATTCCGAGTAATTTGAACCCCATGTATACCCACTGCAAATTATTTATCATGGTTTTGGGGCATCAAGCTCACTGTCTCCTATGACGTTACTTCGGACGTACTTCATATGCATTTTTTTGCCTTGCCTGTTAGATTAGGTTAGGATAGGCTAGATTAGTTTGGTTAGGTTAGCTTACATAGTTTGATTAGGTTAGGTTAGTTAGGCCAGGTTAGGTTAGTTAGGCTAGGTTAGGTTAGTTAGGCTAGGTTAAATTAGTTTGGTTAGGCTAGGTTAGTTTAGTTTGGTTAGATTGGTTTGGTTAGGTATTAAGTTAGTTTCATTAGGTTAAGTTTGGTGGTGATGTGTGACAGCTGGCTAGCTATTTTGTATTAATCTCCTTTTCGTTTTGGTAAAATTTCACTCTTTCACCAGTCTTTCTATAGATAAAACTTTTTTCTGTTTGTTATTCCCACAGATCATTAGTTTTTATATTTTTCCCCGACTCCCCATCTTAGAAACTAATGATTTGTGATAAAAATGGAATGCAAATTAATAAAAAAAAACAGGCCAAAATCTACCAGAAAAATAGTTTTGTCCTCACAAATAAGTAACACAGCAGTAACACACTTGCCATGTTCCCCCTAAGAGGACTGGCTGCTGCTCACCCATGGCCACCAGATGGCTGTCATGCACCACCACCTAACCTGACATAACCTAACCAAATTAAACTTAAAAAATTGCTGTTAGCATTTTAAATAACTTGCAGTGGGTATATATGGGATTCAAATTGCTCTGAATGAGAAGGAAGCCATGTTGAGACTGGTGAAAGAGTAAAATAATACTTTTGTTTTTATCCCAGATCATTAGTTTCTGAGGGGATGGGGAGGTCAGGGGGATAAAAATTAAAAACTAGTGATTTGCAGAAAAAAAAAAAAGTTAACTCAAAACTGGTTGAAAACTATCAAAAGAAAGAAAATAGTTACGTCCGGAATAGAGACTGGTGAGAGAGTGAAATTTTACTGAAGGAATCATGACTGCCAATAATGCAGTTTTCATGCATGGTGCAGGACAACTGGAATGGATTCTTACCAGATAGTTTGTTCAGAATCAATAGTTAGTTTAAGAGGCCAGGCATACTCATGGGTAGGGATGACAGAGGGTATATATATATATATATATATATATATATATATATATATATATATATATATATATATATATATATATATATATATATATATCATACAGGGACTTATAGGCCTCCTGGCTTGTAGCGGCTTCCTTTAGGCTTTTTCTCCTGTCTATTCTTTGCATTACTAGTCACACGGACTATCACACTGATCCATTCATGCTACACTTACCCTGTTGCACTTACCGAGGTCTAATCAAAGAAAACTCACCGCTACACGAGCGTTACTTACTCTTCTGTCGGATGGAGTGAAGAGAGAACGGTGTACGTTTATCTTTGAACCAGGGAAGCTCGAGTGTGTTGCTGCGTATTCCTACTTTTCTGTGAGCAGCAAACGTTGCCTGGGACAAAACAGCGCGTCTCGCTTCTTGAGAGGCACAAACACACCAGTTGGGGACAGTCTTGGCTGGGGAACGATACAGAGCAAGGAAGAATAACATCCTTGATACAGAGGTAGCTCAGCATGCTATACTCTTAGATTTATTATAATGTTGGTAGGTATGTTGCTTACTTTACTATACGCAACGCTTTCCTTCTTTCCAATAATAATAGTACGAGTATGTTCTCAGTTTCAGTGTGTACATTATATCCCACCATTGTACGTATTTAACTGTACGCACACTACAACAAAGTTGCAGCACAGCATATCCACTCCTACCAGTGACAGACCAAAGACATCGACAGCCGGAAGATTAGAACATCAGTTTCTGCAAGTTTTCATGGAGTCTCTCTCTCTCTCTCTCTCTCTCTCTCTCTCTCAATCTGAGAGAGAGAGAGAGAGAGAGAGAGAGAGAGAGAGAGAGAGAGAGAGAGAGAGAGATTAGTCTATCTTAATAGACCTTTAAATGACACAGAGCCCATTCCCTCACCAAGAAGACAATCAATGAAGAAGAAAATAATATTTTTGCTGGATTTACAATATCCAGCTGTTCTCGAAAGAATAATTTCATATATATATATTTTGTATATGTATTTATTTCTATAAAATTTGACACAATGGATCGAAACAAGGCATTGCCTCCGTGTGGGAAAGGTGTGCGGAGATCTACCAGAGGAAAGCAACGGGAAGTTATAGAAGGGAAATGGATGGGAGGACACCGGGCTGGCATGAGGCAGAGAGCCAAGAGGATGAAGAAGAAGATGGGAATGGGGCAGCAGAAGAAACAGCTCGTCATGCACGGAGACTTTATTCTGAGAGGCGTCGTTTCCCAGGGACAATTAGCAGTGCAGGCACGGCAGCAGCAAAGAATGCTGAAATTGATGTTGGGTACAGTCTGCGCCTTCTTTGCTTGTTGCATGGTCTTGAGCTCGATTATTTTTTTCACTATGCTGAACATGGTATCAGGAGGCAAGACTGCTGAGAGCCAACCCGTCGCCACCTACTTATAATCCCGCCACGCACAAGTCTTGCTCCCCTCCCTCTTCCACACTCATGCTCTTTTTTTCTCTCTTTTTTTTTTTTTTTCCACGCAAGATTTCTCTGCTGTCTAATAGAATTTGATAATGATTAATCAGATAAAGAAAAAATCCTTAGCCCATATGTGACATATGAATACTGTTGTTATTTCCATGTGTTATAATCTTGTAAACTTGTTATGATTTTGCAGTAACGATGATAGTCTGAAGATCTGCTATACATATTTCTTTAGTACATATCTTTTTACTGCACGTACCGGTATTGCTATCACGTGAGGTTTGTTCTTCCGCCCTGGTCTTCACCTGTCGCCAGGGCGCACTGCCAACTGTATAATAATCACACACTACTCAGCGGGTCACCCTTCTCCAATAAGCTCGGTCTTCTGCGCCTTTCTCAGTTAAAGCCCTTTACAAGCATGTCTTCTTTCACTGCGTCCACAAACTTCCTCTTAGGCTTTTTTTCTTTTCTTTCTCCAGCCGGATAGATTCATCTTCAGCATCCTCCTCCCCACATCCCACATACTCCTCGTCTTTCCTCTTGATATTCCCAAATCACCTTAGTCTCGCTTCTTTACCTTTGCTCTCAAAACGACGTTCATGTTTTGTGTTTTTGATGTATTCGTTCCTGATTTTGTCTACCCTCGTCACTCGTAGAGAAAACCGCGGAACCTTTATTATTTTCAGCTTCTTCAAAATCTTCCTTTTGTCTGTATCTTTGGTTTACTTTTCTAGATCTTCCTCGTTTTCACTTCCAGACTCAACTTTCTAATCAACACTATTTTTGTCTGCCACACTCTCCCCGGACACAACCTCGCAATCACTAAACTCTTTCAGATTACATCCACACAGTATAAAGTTTGTTTTGCGTACTCCTTCCCCCACCCTTATATGCAACGCCGTGCCATCTCCGTCCCTTTTGGAGTCAACAGCTATCCGTGTCTCCGCGTTGCTCTTCTCCACACCATACTTGCCCATCATATCCTCATCACCGTTGTTTCTTTCTCTGATATGCCCAATGAAATCTGCTCTAATAATGACTATATCCTCCTTGGGTATGCTCTGATCACTTCCTCTACTTTACTCTAGAACTCTTCATATATCTTTAATTCATAGTCCGTTTGAGGGGCGTGTGCACTGATCACATTCAGTGGGATTCCTTCCATTTCCATTTTCACACTCATTACTTGGCCAGATAATTTCTCAATCTTCTGCACAATGTTATAGTACTTTTTCCTTACCACCATTCCAACACCACTTTTCCTTGCACGCCATCACAGAACCTCTTGTAACTTCCTCAAATCAATTTTACTACCAATATATTTAATTTCTCACACACACACCACGTGTATCTTTGCCCTCGTCATCATGTCAGTCAGCTCTCTCCTTTTACCAGTCATGGAACTAACATTTAATGACCCCACTCTTATATCTACCGTTTTGTTCTTCCTGTCTTGCTTCTCCCTCTCCTCCTCCTCCTAAAAATCGCATTCCGTCCTTCGGCGCCTTGTTGGTAGTCGTTGGTGAACCGGGCCACGACGGATTCGGTATGGTGTTCTCATTTGATTTGTTTCTGATTTGGCAGGTTGTGCGCCGGAAATCCTTCCTGGAGCAACCCTCCCATTTATCCAGTTTTGAGATCGGCACTGAGTTGCACTGCCTTGTATCTCCGAGATTCTTTGGAGTATTCACTAAAGCAGACTTTTCCTGACTTACTTTGAATATGTGAAAATAATAAAGATAAATTAACCTTTCACGGTTATGATTTTTCTTGGAGTTTGATGAAATACTCTGGCGCAATTTCGGAATATAAGTTGAAAGAACCGCTGGAAGCAAAATAGATTATAGTAGTTTAGAAATTTTATTGCCTGTCATTTGCAGTTTAGGAAAATCGACAGGGTTAACCCAGATAAAGTACCGAGGGTATATTGTGATTGCCAGTTGAACAATCATAGATAATACAGGCATTACTTCACCTCATCTTATGGGAAACATATAAAAAAGTGAGAAAATGGTGTGTATTTTTGTTAAGTTTGACTGTTGTTGTTTCTCATCTAACTTAATAAATTGTTGTGATGGAAATTTCGAATATAAATTCAAGGCACCACTGAGTGACTTAGTAGTCTGATCCGTTGAGTAGTTTTTTTTTTTTTTTTTTCGAAAAATCACGTAAGATCTTTGAAGGAAAGTTACGAACTCTGTCGTACCACGCTAAAGTGTAAGATGTATCTGTCAGTAAAATTTTTCATGGTTTCATTTTTCCTGGTCTTCAACACTCTAATACTATTATTTTCTTGCACGTAAACTAAGAAAATGTTTCGAGAAATTCTGAAAAAGATATACAGAAAAATGTAAACATGGAAGGATTCTGTTTACATGTGAGCGAAAGGAGAGACTACGTTTAGGTTAAAATATTTATGTTAGAGAACAATGTAAAATTTGGTAGATATTTGGCAGTCTGCTGGAAATACTGAGGTTATGCCTCTAATTTCTTTGACACTGAACAGGATTCGTCCATTCTATACTGTTTTCTAGAATGCCGTGACATGTTTGGAAAAAGTCCAGTTACACACACACACACACACACACGTCTGGTTTCATTAGTGCTTCAATTTCTCTTGTCTGTTTTAAGGCTACTAAAGTTTAAGTCTTATTCGATAATATAGCATTTTATTATAAAACTGTATACATAAATAGGATCTTACAACTACTACTTTGCAGGGCCTCGTTTCAGATTTGGTTGTGGTGGTGGTCTCGTTCGTAACGGCGGCAGGGAAGTTATGTACATAGAAAATACTGAGAAAGAAACCTATTTTTGTTGTGGCATTGTTGTCTCTACGTCCTGATTTTGTGCCTTAATTTACCATTAGTGTGTGTGTGTGTGTGTGTGTGTGTGTGTGTGTGTGTGTGTGTGTGTGTGTGTGTGTTGATGCAGGCATGTAATCATTATCTTCAGGATATTGTCATGCTTAGTACTGGTGGGGTGGTGGTGATTGTGGGGGGATTAGTCGTTCCATTTCGCCGCGTGTTGGGTGTAAGGAGTGTTTGCTGGGTGATGGGATCGGGGTGTCGACGTCACTGGGGAAGGAGCGGCCCTGGTAACTGAGCTAAATAAAGTTATGAATTACTCCGCAATACATGCACTGTTACCACATACATCTTACTCCATTGATAACTGAATATAGCTACAGAAATTGAGCTAAATACCTACGTCGCAAATATATACTCCAGAAGAAAAGAACTTTCTTCCTTTCACTTAAAATAGTTCGAAGAATAGTCTTGGCGTCTGATAAAATGTCACTGGCGTCAGCGAGTCGCTGGGCCACTGGCGTCCTTGCTCGCTCCCTCTTCAAGGTCGTGGACGTTCAGTTTTACCGTGTTAGTTTTCATGACTGTCTGCGTCTTTTCTTCCGTCACAGTTCCTTTAGTAGCAGACATCTCCGTCACTCCTTCCGTTGGCGCCTCCCTTGTTTCTGTCGTTGGCTGGGGTGTAGCTGGTGCTTCGGCAAGGACATGAGACATGGTGGTCATAACGAGATCTCTCAATGTTATTACCTCAGCAGCTGCCTGCTCCTCAAGAGGTTCCGACGTTACTTCCTCCTCGGTAGCGTTTTGTTTTCCAGTATCTTGAAGTGAACTTTTGGAATCCTCTGAAGCGACTTCTTGCACATCTTTAGCGTTTGCTTCTGTGTTTTGTTCACGTTCTGCTTGTGTCTCTGTCTCTGGCTCCGGATCTTGTTCAGACTGAGAATTCGGTTCACTTTCTTGCTTGGGTTCTGATTCACCGCTCAGTATTGGTTTGTACAGGAGTCCTTTATCTGCTTTTGTTGTCTTGTCTTTTGAGGACTTTGCCACTGATTCTGACGTAGCGCTTTGGTCTTGTGTCATTTCAGCATTTGTCTCTATTTTAATGTTAGGTTTCTTTCCTGTTGTTGCTAAAGTATCTTCCATGTCGAAATGCTCTCGGCCTTGGACGACAGGGACCTGCCTCACCTCAGACTCATGCTGTATTTTGGTCTGATCCGGTCGTTTGTCTGAAGTCTCATCCATGTGTTCATTTTCATTTTTTATCACTGCTTCTTTAGCTTTAGTTTCTAGTCGTGATTCGTTTTTTGGGACTGTTTCTTTCACAGTTGTTGCCACAGGGACGCTAGTAGTTTGTGTATGTGTGTTTGTTGTTTGTTCTTCTATTGAGGGTGAATCTTCTTCTGTTGTCGTGTTTATGGAATCTGTAGTTGTTGATGGGTGGTCTGTTGTTTCTTTATCATCTTCTTGTTCTATGCTTTCTCCAGACTCCTCCGAAGACTTATCTGATTCTGTGTGTTCGGTTTTCTTCTCTGTCTCGTCCGTATTATGGATCTTATCATGTGTCTTTCCTGTATTCGTGTCCAGCGAGGAGTCAGCCATCACCAGTTGGCCTTGAGTGGCAGACTGATTTTCATCCATCACCCCTTCGACTACTACCACTTCGCTGTCACCCCCTCCCGCCACTACAAGGCTGCCGGAGACCTCCTGTGGACCGGGTTTTGAGGCAGTGGTTTTCTTGCCATCTTTGGACATTTCGATCCAGTCTTTTTGTTTACGTTGCAGTTCGTCTAACCTGTTAAGAGCGTCCTTCAACTCTGGATGCTCCTTACAGTTGCATGGCTTTTCTCCCGTCTCGTCATGAAAGTGGTACTTCTCCGTGGCAGCCTCGACCTCAGATTTGTTGGGATCGGAAGTCGAAACTTGCTCATTCTGATCTGTGCTAACCATTTCTTCCTCCAGTCCGCTTCTCAGGAAGATATTATTCTTATAGTCACTTGGAATGTCGGTAAGTGGAGTGTCGGTGACTGGTGGCTCCTTTGCTGTCTCCTCCTCCTGTGTTGCGTTGAGGACTCTCTCCATCTCTAAAATAGCCTGGAGGTTGGCGTCGTCTTGGTTTCCCTCGCCTACTTCTTCGTTCGTATTTAGCCTCTCGTCGAACGGTGGTTTAGGGACGACCCGTGTTTCCAGATGCTCACTTTCGCTTCCTACTTGGTCTTCAGTTTCGTTTGCATTCATTTCATCTTCAGTTAGTGTTGCTGAGTTTTGTTCCTCCTCGGTTTTCGTGTCGGCGTGTACCTTCTCCTCTGTGGTGGGTTTGCTCGTGGTCTCGGGGGTTGTTTCAGTTGTTGGTTCATTTGCTACGGTGGTTTCGGTTCCCATTTCTGTGTGTGAGTCAACAGATTCTTTCCCGCTGCTGGATGTAACTTCAGGACTAGGTTCGGTCGTACTAGATCCACTGGCCTGCTCGATCTTAAATTCCACTTTGACTTCTCTCTTTTCTGCGCTGGATTCCCCTACATTTTGCTTTGTATCTGACTGCGACTCAGCGGGGACCTTCGTTTCGGTTTGGCTAATGGTTTCACTCGCTGCCATTTGTTCGTCGGCGCTAGACTCGTCCTGCATCTCTGGTTTCCTGGTGGGTTCCGTGGTCGCCTCTGTTGTTGATTCTGCCTCCGTTGCAACTTGCGGTTCTGCTTCAGGCTTTGGTTCTGGTTCAGGCTTCATCTCTGGTTCTGGCTCTGGTTCTGTCTTCGATTCAGGTTCCGTCTCTGGCTCCAGTTCCATCCTTGGCTGTTTTTCCGTTCTAGATTCCGGTTCTGTCTCAGGTTCTGGTTCTGCCTTGAGTTCTGGTTCTGCTTTAGGTTCTGATTCTACCTCAGGTTCTGGTTCTGCTTCAGGTTCTTGTTTTGGTTCTGGTTCTGTCTCTGTTTCCGGTTCTGCCTCGGGCTTCGGTTCTGCCTCTGGTTCCGGTTCTGCCTCGGATTTCGGTTCTGCCTCTGGTTTTGGTTCTGTCTCCGGTTCTGGTTCTGGTTCTGTTTTGGATTCTGTTTCTGCCTCAAGCTCTGGTTCTGTCTTGGGTTCTGGTTCTGTTTCGGCTTCTGGTTCTGTTTTAGCTTCTTCTGTTTTGGGTTCTGGTTCTGTTTTGGGCTCTGGCTCTGTTTTGGGTTCTGGTTCTGTTTTTGGTTCTGGTTCTGTTTTGGGCTCTGGTTCTGTTTCTGGTTCTGGCTCTGTCTGTGGCTCTGGTTCTGCTTGCATTTCGGTCTCTGGCTTCAGTTTCGGTTCTGCCTTTGACTCTTGATCTGCCTTATTTTCCACTTCCAAACCTCGCAATTTCGTGTCCGCGTTGGAATCGTTTGGATGGTCGTCGGCGTCTCTCTGCGGCCTTTCGTCGGACACCTGGGTTTCTGCTCCTCCTGATGACGAACTGGTTTTTGTTTCCTGAACCCCTTCATCTTTCTGTGTTTCCCCCTCCATGTTAGTTTTCTCTTCCATCTTGTCCTCCAGCTCACCCCTATCTTCGTCATTGCCATCGTCGTCGTCGTCGTCGTCATCCTCTGCTTCACCCTCCATCTCCTTTTCTTCCTTGTCACTTTTTTCGGTCTCTTTGTCAGCAGGGTTTTCTGGGACAGTGTCGACCTCAGCTGTCATGTCCGTGTTTTCAGACTGCTTTTTTTCACCAGTCACTTCTTTGTTTTCGTCAGTTGCATTTTTAGGTTCATCGGTTACTGAGTTGCCCTCTTCGGTATTCTTTTGGTCTTCCATAGCGGTTGTATCGTTATCAGTATTACTCCCTTCTTCACCTGCTGCTTCATCCTTACTGGACAGCTCAGTCCCTTCTTCCGCTATACTCTTTGGTTCTCTTTCCCCTGGAGTTTCTTTCTCGCCTGTGATTTGGTCTGAAACTTCATTTTGTTGTGTGTTTTCTTCTATGGGTTCATTCTGGGTGGTGTCTGGTTGTGGTCCCTCTTGCTGTTCATTACCGCTGGCCGCCGGGTCGCTGTCTTCGCTTCCTGAATCAGAGTCTGGAGCGGGTGGGGGCTGTGTGGTTGGTACCTGTGTGGTTGGCACCTGTGTGGCTGGAGGCTGTGTGGTTGGAGCCTGTGTGGTTGGTGCCTGTGTGGCTGGAGGCTGCGTAGTAGGCGCTTGTGTGGTTGGAGCCTGTGTGGTTGGAGGTTGTGTGGCTGGAGGCTGAGTAGTAGGCGCTTGGGTAGCTGGCGGTTGAGTAGTTGGCGCCCGGGTAGCTGGCGGCTGTGTAGCTGGAGGCTGTGTGGCAGGCGGCTTCTGTGGGAATAAAACATCATTCGAAAGGGAAAAATATCTAATTATGAGGTAAGAATGATTTTCTTATCGCATATCAAAATAAAATACTATTCTAAGAATAAAAGTAAAATCAACACGAATATTTGGTCGAGTATTTTAAAACAGAACGGATCTTGTATCGTCATCCATGAGCATTTCTGGAAGAGCTAATTTATTAACAAGAAAAAAATAAGCAAATCCTATGAATACGTCACCATCTGTGAGAACAATGACATTTATTTCAGTTGACATTCAACCCTATCGCTGGATTCCGGAGCAAGAATGTGCTTACCTTTCCCAGAGAGTTGTCAGGCTCGCCAGGTGATGGAGAGGATTCCTTGTCTCTTCGTCCGAGGAACTTGGACACCAGCCTTTCCCCGATGATCGCTGAGGTCTCGGGTGTCTCCGTGACGTCGCTTGGGTTCTTGGATGGCCGGCCCAGCGTCACACTGGCTGCCGTCAGCACCACCGTCGCCTGGGAGAGAATATGGGGTTGTCACAACATTCCTAGAATTATTTCGTTCACACTGTGCCTCGACTCATTGTTTACGTGGAATCACTACTACACTAAACACCAACGTCAATACACATGGCGGCAACACTCGCCATTCACTACCTTGTCGATATGTTATTCCTGTTACTGAAGGTGTAGAATTAGGACGAGTTTTTCATCCACAGTCCATGTTTACACGGGCTTGTGACTGTACCTCATACAAGTTTTAACCAAGATTCCAATTCAGTGACTGTCCCTGAGTGGCTGGGATGGCCGCTCATTTGCTTTGTGTATTATACCTGGCTGGAACTTGATGTGCGGCGTCCAGTGACGTATACCACATTGGTAGAGTGATACAAAATATCACTTTACATATGACACTGTTTATTCATTAAACCAGTTTTTTTAGAGGCAAATAGGGTGATATCCGCTCTGCTGCCATCCAATCGTCCCTGAATCCCTGCATCGTAGCTCGACAAGGTCTGAACCGTGGCCAATTTACAATTTTTTTGGGGGTGACGACTCACAGGTTTATTGATGTTCTGCCACGCTCCTCCTGCGTCTTGGGGGAATCAATGAACTCGGTCAGTGTGTGGCGAGATTTACGGCACTCGAGGATTCTTGCCTCGTCTGCCTGAAAGAACTTGTTTGGCTCAACTTCCACCAGTAATGAAAGATCCTTTGCGACCTAGTTAGTGGTTTTACTGTATTTTTCTTTCAGTCATGTGTGAATTACAGTTTGCATCAAGTGCTGTTGTGAGGATGTGCGTGTTAGTGCTAAGGTAGTGTATTTATTGGTTGAAAGAGAAAATAGAAGCATATAAATTTATGAAATACGACACACAACGTTAATTTGTCATTGAAAACCACCAGCCCCAACATGCCTGCCTGCGTAGTGCGTATCGCCCCACCAGCCTTGCATGATTACGTGGACTCTTATCTGTCCTCTTTGTTGTGAGCACCTTTTCTTTCACTTTTCCTCTCTGTGATAACTTTCTGTAACTATTAAGCTCCTGTAGCGATAAGCCGTTGAATATTACTTGTGGTTGTCGAGGGCGACTTGACATTGCCTCGGGAACCAACAAGGAGATGCCCAGAGTGTTTTGGTTATCATAGAAGCGCCTCCCTTATAGAAAGACGCTGCCGTCCCGCCCTTGACCGAGCGTAGGGATCGATGGCGGGCGAGTCAGCATGTGCCGCAGGAAGCTACGTCGCCGACACCCACTGTTGTACGCTCTGGCTGGACACGTGTGTGCGCGGACACACACACACACACACACACACACACATACATTGTTGTCCTCGGCATCACTGTTGTGTTGTTTGTGTTATTGTTATTACCAGCAACAGTAGTAGTAATGTTATAGTTGTGTAGTAGTAGTAGTAGTAGTAGTTGTTGTTGTTGTTGTGGAGTAGTAGAAGTAGTAGCAGTAGTAGTAGTAGTAGTAATAGTAGCGGTAGCCGTAGCAGTAGCAGTACCAATAGGAGCAGCGCAAGTAGTCAGAAAGGAAGGTTTAGTAGCAGTAATAGCAAGAGTAGTAACGTCAGCGATATTGTTGTCGCTGTTGTCTCTGTTAATGTGGCTTTGTCATGTTCATTGTTCGTGTAGTTTTCCGCTCTGTTCGTTCGCTCCTTCGTGTGGTGTGCTCTGTCGGTATACACCACACACACACACACACACACACACACACACACACACACACACACACACACACACACACACACACACACACACACACACACACACACACACACACACACTTCCTATGTATGAAAAAATTCCCACGTTTATCACTCTTCCTTTTTGTGTCATAGCAGCAATTTAACCTTTTCACTTCAATGGAAAAATCCTGCTGAAGAGAACTAATCATATGCGTGACATTTACTTTGTGTCACATTTATTCAGGTGCGCGGCGGTGGAGGAGAAGAAAGAGAGGTGAATGTTCCTCCTTGTGTGCGCCGAGTAACGCTTCTTTGTTTTGCTTTACCTCCACGCGCGAAACTTGGTCAGATGACTATGTACGCTGCAGGGCTCGGGGGGTGGGGGCAGCGTGCAGGTATGGGGGTGGAGATGGTGATAGGGGAGATTTGGGGGTAACTGAGGTGCGACTGGTATACAGGGATGACGTGTGTGGGGGTAGTGCCATTAACTGGTCGATGGTGCACGTGTGGTACCCCTCCTTCCCTCCTTCCCTTCATCTCACCTCCAGCTCTCTCTCTCTCTCTTCCCTCCCCCATGCCATAACTTCACCTCAAACTCCTCCATTCCCTACTACTCCTCTCCACCTTCCTTCCTCCCTCCCAGCTCACTATTTTTCTCCCTCTGCTTGTAGCTCAAACTCAACTCCTTCGTCTCTAACTTTCTAAGGTCACGTGGTCTAGTATTGCTCGGATTCTACTACTAGCTATCTCTAGGAACGAGTGGGGGAAGGCAAGGAAAAGAGTGAGAGGTCATGAGGGAGACCGCGCCACCATCAGGA
>NC_087156.1:6587500-6590000 GCF_035594125.1 Scylla paramamosain
ACATATTGGAGAAGGCTAGTCTGGTGTAGCGACCCACTAACAAGAACAACCGAAAGACGATTTTACGTAAACATAATCCTGCTTGGGAGATGTGGAAGGTGAGGCGCTAAAAACAGAGAGAGAGGAGAGGAGGAGAGAGAGAGAGAGAGAGAGAGGAGAGAGAGAGAGAGAGAGAGAGAGAGAGTTCGTCGTAGTAAATGTGTTGATGTTGCTGTGTACAGCGAGGAGTCAGGATGGAGGGACACGAGAGGTGCACTAGAGCATAAAAGGAACTTGAAAAATATATGACTGAGTTGAAATTTTTACTGAGTGAGTGAGTGAATGAGTGAGTGAGTGAGCGAGCGAGTGAGCGAGTGAGTGAGCTGGAGATCAGGAAAGGGAGGGAGGGAGGGAGGGAAGGAGAATCAAGGGGTCAGAGAGGATGGAAGGGAAAGGAAGGGAGTGGAGATAATGTATTTGTGGCGGCGGGGAGGGAGGGAGAGGCTGGGGGGAAGGAGGAGAGGGGAAGGGAAGGCCTCTCTCCCACCTGGTCGCCTGACACCAAGCACACGTAATGAGGAAGATTGCTTGCCAAGGTTGCCTCACACACATACACACACACACACACACACACACACATTGTCTCCATGTTCACCGAACGGTATCAAAATATTATACTTTTTTGAGGAAAGGTTAACGAAGAGAGAGAGAGAGAGAGAGAGAGAGAGAGAGAGAGAGAGAGAGAGAGAGAGAGAGAGAGAGAGAGAGAGAGAGAGAGAGAGGTGTGAGGGGGAGAGGACAGCACGGCTCGAGGACATCAAGCCATAAGAGTTGAGATAAAAATAAACAGATAAATAGAATAATAAATAAAAATGATAAAGTGAAAGGAAAGAAAGCAGAAAAAGCGAAGGTGAGACTCGCAAAGGAATAAAAGTGAAAGTGTTTACGTGAGGAAGAGTGCGTGGATGGATTCTTTACTTCACGACTTCGTCCTCCTCCTCCTCTTCTTTCTCCTCCTCCTCTTCCTCTTCCTCCTTCACTTGGTTGTCTTCTATTATTTCCGTTCCACATCCACCTTTTCTTTCTTTCATAAATCACCTTTTATATCTTCCTTCCTTCTCCTTTACCACTCCTTCAACCTTCTGATCCTCCACCTCTCCTTCCAACCACTCTCCACCTCTCCTCCCAACCACTCTCCACAGCCCGTAACCTTTGTCCACCTCTCTTTAACCCCTTTTCTCTTCCTCTGACCTCCACTCTTCGCCTTCTCATCCTCCTCGCTCGTCCCTCCTCGTACTCATGATCATCATCATCATCATCTTCCGGTAAGTGAGGACTGGGCCACTCAAGGACAAGGGGAGTGGGGCCGAACAATACCCTGCAAGAGGCTCAGTAATGGGGGGTTGGCGTGAGAGTGACTGAAGAGGCTGGTTATTGATGTGGTTCATTGGGAAACGACGTGTTAAATGGTCCCTCAGGCAGTGCAGGAGATAGGCATTAGTAGTGGTCCGGGAAGGGAGAGAGGCTTGGCTTGGTGGTGGTGGTGGTGGTGGAGGGAAGGGGGCAGGTGCAAGGGTTAAATTTGTTGTTTAATTTGTTGGGTGTGTTGTTATGAGTTGTGCCGCTCCTGTTGTTGTTAGTGGTGGTGGTGGTGGTGGTGGTGGTGGTGATGGTGGGGTGGTGGTGTGATTAGGCTTTCTCTGTTTTCGTTTATTTGTTTGTTGGTTGGATGGTATGTGTGTGTGTGTGTGTGTGTGTGTGTGTGTGTGTGTGTGTGTGTGTGTGTGTGTGTGTGTGTGTGTGCTGTATGTCTGTTTGGGTGGCTGGTTGGCTGAATGTTTAAGTTTGTCCGTCTTTCTGTCATTCCGTGTATCTGTCTGGCTGGATGGCTCTCTCTCTCTCTCTCTCTCTCTCTCTCTCTCTCTCTCTCTCTCTCTCTCTCTCTCTCTCTCTCTCTCTCTAAGAGAGGAAGTAATTCACGTTTAGTAACCTTATACCATATTGCTTTTTCTTGGTCTTTTTTTTTTTTACTTTATTCGAAGCTTTTTTTTTATGGGAAGTAGGAAGAAAATATTACGGAAAATTAACATCTTTATCAATGTTCGGGAAGACTTGCGGAACGAGATTTTCTTACTTTTGGTTCCGAGATGATCTGTCCCTACCTTCCTATCAGGTATCAGGAACGCAGATTCCAAATTCCATATTTTGTCATCTTTCAATCTGGGAAAATATCACTGCCTTTCGTAATGAGACACACACACACACACACACACACACACACACACACACACACACACACACACACATATGTGTTTAAGTATATATATATATATATATATATATATATATATATATATATATATATATATATATATATATATATATATATATATATATATATATATATATAAAGGAGTTTTCGCTTTGATTTGAGCGGAAACATCAAGACTGACCAAAAACTGAAGTGAAGTGTTTGTTGCGTCTTTATTTAGCACCATTAAGGGTTTCCTAGAATCTTTCC
>NC_087156.1:6595000-6597500 GCF_035594125.1 Scylla paramamosain
GGTCTTCATATATTCAGCTGCAGTTAACTTTTTGATGCGAATGAGTATTGCATGTGAATGGTATCTAACTTTCTTCTTTCCTTTCCTTTCATCCCTCCGTCATCTCTCTTTAGCAAAGACCTCTCCCCACGTTAATTTTGTCCTCCATTTCGTTTACTAGCTTCCTTCCTTCGTCGTTATAGGAAACCAAGGGAAGGAAGGATAGTGTGTGTGTGTGTGTGTGTGTGTGTGTGTGTGTGTGTGTGTGTGTGTGTGTGTGTGTGTGTGTGTGTGTGTCCATTCCTTTATCAGTTTCTTTCCTCCTTCCCTTCCAATTGTTTCCACCTATCGGTCTTTTAAGTTCCCTAATTCATTTAATCTCTTCTTTCCTCTTCTTCCAGACTCTTTTTCGCTCCTCGTTTTCTCGTATCAAATTATTGTATATTGTGTTTTTATTCCATTTTCCCTCCGTTTCGTCTCTCTCTCTCTCTCTCTCTCTCTCTCTCTCTCTCTCTCTCTCTCTCTCTCTCTCTCTCTCTCTCTCTCTCTCTCTCTCTCTCTTCTTCTCTCTTCTTCTTCTTCTTCTTCTTCTTCTGTTTCTTGCGTTATAACAAGAGATGAGCTTGTGTAGCGAGTGTTTTGCCCCGAACTTTATCAGAGAGAGAGAGAGAGAGAGAGAGAGAGAGAGAGAGAGAGAGAGAGAGAGAGAGAGAGAGAGAGAGAGAGAGAGAGAGAGAGAGAGAGAGACCAATTAGTAAAGGGGAAAAAAAAAAAACAGAAAAAGGGAGAAATCCTTAGATACGCATTGATAGAAAAGATATCTAAAAATAAGACGGTAAACTGCGTAATAAAAGGAAGGCATGTTTTTACCGTGCATAGGAGAGGTAGGGAAGCGAGGACGAGATGGAGGAGTAGGAGGAGCAGGAGGAGAAGCAGGAGGAAGAGGAGGAGGAGGGAGATGAGGAAGAGGAGAATGAACAGGATATGAAGTAATGAGGTGGTCCGGAAGGCAATCGAGGGCTGACGAATGAAGGTGTAAAAACGTAATCAACAGCGAACGATGAACACCTGTTTTGATTCCACCTGTTGGTTCTTTGTAGTTGTCAGCGTCATCCATTCCCTTTACCCGCCCACTGACCAACTCGGAGCTGGAAGGACCATGAGTATTTTCGACGGTATATTCATAACACATATTCACATGCACATAATATTCGAAACAGATTAAAGTAAATAAAAGCCCTGAAGCAGACAATGCATCTAGAAATTTTAAACAAACTAAATAACATAAATTAAACGATATTTATCTTTAACAAATCTCTAAGAATTGGTTAAGATCCGTCATACTGGAAACGTACTCATGTGACACCAAATTAGGAAAAAAGAAAAAAAAAAGGAGAGCAGGTGAAATTTAATCATACGTCGGAAGCAACAATCATCATGATCAGTTTTTGGCGAATTGACAACTTTCCTCATTGACCAAGCAATTTGATCTCGCAAATTTAGTAACTTAGTTATCCGGAGGTGCATTGTTAATACAGCTTTTAAATCGGCAGACTTTATTAAAGTTGCCTTCAGTAATAAATCTGAAACAAAAAATTATATTACAGCTATTTCTTGCTGGCTCGGTTCTACATTTAGAAATGTATACAGTTTTGTCCTTCATGTTACAGAAAAGAAAGAAAAAAAAACGAAAGGGGGCAAAGAAAGATAATAAAAATAATACCAAGGCTGGGAAATAGATTTTATAAAGCCTCGGAATCGTTGAATTTGTTTAATCCGCCAAAACGCAGGATGCGTGGTGGTCTGACAGAAGGATAAAAATAAAAATTATTTAATAACATCAGTGCTGACGATTATTTTACAGACGTTCGACTGAACAACATTACAGTTTTGCAGATTTACAGTTTTAAGATAACTGACAAAGGTTGTCTTCAAACAAAGCCAAACACTTCAATCCGGTGGTTGATGTCTGGAACTTTTTGCCGTCTGATGACGTCAACAACATAACTATTACAGCTTTGAAGAACAGATTAGACAAGATCCGAGACTCCAATTCACAAATAAGATGTTATGTATTATAAAAAAAAAAATATTAAAAAATCCTTTGAATTATTTATTTATTTACTTATTTATTCATCATAATTTTTGCTTTTAGCTGTGTCCGGGTAGTTGATGCGGCACTGATATCGTCTTATCGCTGTTTAAAAAATTCCATATACCTTTTTTTTTTTTTTTTTTTTTTTAGCTGGATGATGTTTCTTAATTTCCTGTCAACCACGGTGAAAGAATGCCGTGGGCGGGGAAAGTTCTTCATTTTTGCTGTTTTACATCACTCACTTTAGATTGGATAGTGTTGGCTCAGTAAAAACAGCCTGTTAAAGATGAACAAGTCTGTTGCCGTTAGTTATTCTTTTGTGTTCCTTTGTCCTGCCCTTCTTCCCATCAGCACTCCCAACGTTCTGCGCGACCTGCCCTCTTCCTCCTCCCACCTCACACCACTTCCTCATAAAGCTAGGTGCTC
>NC_087156.1:6602500-6612500 GCF_035594125.1 Scylla paramamosain
TCCGTCAGTCTGGCTCGGGAAAAGACTGCCTGTGCCTGTGGTTGGCATCCCTGGCTCTCCTCCCTTGTCCTATTTCTACAGTCCTCCTTTCTCTCCCCGCTTTCTTGTCTCCTTGCATATTGTTTTTGGAAAGGTTCCAGCTGAGGTATTTTAGTCATTAACTTTTCCTCTAACATTCCTAAATAATCTTGAATTTATTCCTCATGGTTTCTCGCTTCCCCTTGTTTTTAATCTCAATTTAGGCTCCCCTCAACGCGTGCTGTTGGTGCTTCAGCCTTCCCCTCAAGATCCCCTCTAAATCCTCTCCTGACTTCATAGTTTGTCTCGTCAGCGATTCATTGTCCCTCAAAGTTCCCTCTCGCAATTTACCTGCCAATCATACAGGTAACAGGTGCATGAGGCTCCTCCTTCCCTCTCCCACTCCCTCGCATCCCCAGGAAAGGGACAAAGGGAGGGGGAGGGAGGAGGGGGAGAGACACAGCCACTTAACGTATTAGTTCATCATGCACCCTCCACGTCTCTCGTCAGTGCCACCGGTGAGGGCCAAAAAAAGGCTCCCAATTCAACGTCGCTTGAGGAAAACTTCTCGAAATAAACTAATCACTTCTCGGAGCGATCGATGTTTTGGGTTGTGAGCGTGCCGGAGAGCGGAGCGGGGCGGGGAGAGACTGAGAGGGACGGGGCGGGGCGGGGCGGCGAGGAAGAAGAGCCTGTGCGGGGCGTAAGGGTGTCATAGAGTGGGTGAGTGCATGGGTTAACAAGCTGGGGTGAAAGGAAATGTGGGTTGAGGTGACCTGAGACAGACCAGATTTCGGTTCCGATGCTGACCTGAAAGGAATCTGGTGTTTGCCTCTCTCTCTCTCTCTCTCTCTCTCTCTCTCTCTCTCTCTCTCTCTCTCTCTCTCTCTCTCTCTCTCTCTCTCTCTCTCTCTCTCTCCGTCTTCTTGGCAATTTCCATTTTTTCCCTTCACAATGGCGCCTTTTTTTCTTCTTTTCATTGTATTTTTTGTCCGATTCTTATGACTCCGCTTGATTTTTTCTTGCTTCGTCTTTCTAATCTCGTTCTGTTACTTAATGATGGTAGAAGTAGCAGCAACACTAGTAGCACTGGTAGTAGTAATAGTAGTAGTAGTAGTAGTTATTGTGGTTGTTATTGTTGTTGTTGCTGATGATGTTACTGTTGTTGTTGTTCATGCTGTTATTATTATTATTATTATTATTATCATTATTATTATTGTTATTGCTGCTGTTGTTGTTGTTGTTGTTGTTGTCGTTGTTGTTGTTGTTGTCGTTGTTGTTGTTGTTGTTGTTGTTGTTGTTGTTGTTGTTGTTGTTGTTGTTGCTGTAACAGCAGCAGCAGCTGTCCCGACCGGCGGTGGCAGCTACATATTGCTATTGGTATTATTACATATAAGCAGTAATAGTAGTAGTTGTTGTAGTAGTAGATTACTAGCAGTAACAACAACAGAACCATCACCACCACTACCACCATCAGTAGTAGCTATGACAGACACAGCAGTGTAATAGAAGAAGTAGTAACAGTGATTGTGATATTAGTGTTATATTAATATTGTTATAAAAGTAGAAAAAGCAATAACATGAAAGTAGTAATAGTAGTAGTAGTAGTAGTAGTAGTAGTAGTAGTAGTAGTTTAGTTATCTATTCTCCTCCTCCTCCTCCTCCTCCTCCTCCTCCTACTAATCTACCTGGCCTTTCTTTTCCTCTTCCTCTTACCGCCCTACCTCCCTTTCTCCGGACACAGGCACCGAGGTATCCTTCGCAGGACGCACGCCTGTTGTGGTCCCCTGATGTGTCCTTCACGGGGCTGGGCATGTAGGCCGGAAAAGAGAGAGAGAGAGAGAGAGAGAGAGAGAGAGAGAGAGAGAGAGAGAGAGAGAGAGAGAGAGAGAGAGAGAGTTGGGATTTGGAACGAAGTAAAAATTATATATGCATTAATCTTTCCCCTTTAGTTTGTTTCTCAGAAGAATGTCCGGTGATGCTAATGTAAAATGTATCTCTGGCTACCTGTCTGTTTTATCTATCTATCTATCTATCTATCTATCTATCTATCTATCTATCTATCTATCTATCTATCTATCTATTTATCTATCTGTCTATCTATCTGTTTTTCTTTTAATCGTTGAGGTTTTTGCCTTCTTTTTATTTTTTCTCTCTCCTCATCTTCTTAAAATGAAATTAAATGAAGTAGCTAATGTAACAAAAGAAAAGAAATACTTAGGCACATGCAAACAGAGACAAAGGAAATGCGCGAATGATACACGAATTGCTCGATATAAGATGGAGGAATGAGTAGATAGGTAGACAGGTACATAGACAGACAGGTAAATAGATAGATAAATGTATAAACAGATAGATAGACAGATGGAGTTTATTGAATACAGAGGGCTACCGAATATACAAGTCAAAGTACAATATAGAGAAAAACGTGCAAGTAAAAATTTTTCCTTCAGTAATGAAAAAAATAAACTGTGAAGTTGTGTAGCCGTGACCCACTTCCTATCTTTTACTTTATGTTCAAATTTTACTTATTTGTTTATTTATTTATTTTTTTATTTATTTTTGTTTGTTTGCTACGTACTGGCTTCAGTAAATCCTCGCTGATTGAAGTTTTGAATCACTTTGCATTTTGCTTATGTGTAGTTTCATCGTAAAATGTAAATATTTTGACTTTCTCAACGTTTATTTGTGGCTTTCTGTGTGTGTGTGTGTGTGTGTACATGACAGAAGAAAACAGCTGAAACTAAAGTCTCTCTCTCTCTCTCTCTCTCTCTCTCTCTCTCTCTCTCTCTCTCTCTCTCTCTCTCTCTCTCTCTCTCTCTCTCTCTCTCTCTCTCTCTCTCTCTCTCTCTCTCTCTCTCCCCGCACTTCCTGCCCTCTACCAATTACCTTACAGGGGAGTGGGGACGCACCTGTGAATTCCATGGACGAACGGATTTCCAGACAGACAGACATTCATACACACAGACAGGCAGACAACTACACAGGCGGAGAGACAGAATTGCATCATAAACGCACGTGGGATTCGAAATAGCAGACAAAAGAAAATCAGCCTCAAGGTCTTCTCTTGACCCTAAAGGTAAATATGAGGACTTGAAGGAGCAACCGTCTCAGTTCGTGTACCTGTCAGTCACTCTCCATTCATCCTGTCCTTTCGTAGCACCGCTGTTCCTAATGTTCACTTAACTTATTCAGTGCTACAGTGGATATCAGGACGTCACAATATCGCATTTTACCAATCAGAAAAGAGGAACGAAAAGCATGATTGTACGGAATGGCTAGGTATGATGATTTTTTTTTTACTTGATTAGTAAGAAATATGCTTTACTAAACCAAATTATCTATATGGAATAAAGTCAAGGTATTGTCGTGGTAATAAGACGGTTAATCATCATTGCGAAATCACGCTGGTGGAAGTACAGAATCAAGGCGCCCTCCTCCTTTCCACGTGACTAAATCGGAGTGTGTGGGAAGAAGCGATGGAGCCAAGATGCTCAAGTTAGCGGACTCAGCCCGGGAGGACGCAGGTTGCCTCTGATTGCAGTTAGAAAGGCAACGCGTGCCCCGCCTCTGCGCTGCCGCCACCCCAGGAAGTGTGGGTGGCACGTACACTGCACAATGGATGAAATTATTTATACGAGCACGACAGTGAGCAATGTGTGTGGCGGCACCGTGATCTCAGGACAATAGTACGAGATGTGCAGGATTCTCTTAAGATCGGTGCAGTGTTTTTTTGCTTGGATACAAATGACTTTCCCGTGTGAATGAACGTACAACGGTATTACAGAGGATTACAAAGAATAAGAAAGAGCAAAAGACATCCTGCTCTTTCTTAGGCTGTTTGGTTACGCTACTCTGCATAAACTGTTAATAGGATAGATAAGACAGTTTAGTTTTGAAGTTAGTTGGAAAAGAATAAGAAAGAGGAAAAAGACATCCAGGTCATTCTTCGACTATGTAGTTATGCTACTCTGCACAGCCTGTTAGTACGAGAAATAGGACAGTGCAGTTTTTCCCCGTCGATTAATCCCTCAGACTGAAATTAGCTGTAAAAATACGATGCTATGTAATACTAAAAAAACAACATGGAAATTTCTAAGACAGTGAGAAGAAAAATATATTCTACAGGATACGTATTTTTGATGGCTTAATGCATTACTGCGTGAATGATGAAGGTGAAGGCATGATGTAGTAGTGATAGGATGGTACAACAGAGGAGGAAACTGTGCAGCGAAATATGTGCTATGAGCTGCTTTCTTAATTTCATAACACGTTTTATTTTCATTGATATATATATATATATATATATATATATATATATATATATATATATATATATATATATATATATATATATATATATATATATATATATATATTTTTTTTTTTTCGTACTTACATAAAATACTGTTGACTTTCTTTCCCTTTTACATATTAGTGGATATTGCGAAGTTATACGAAATCTCTAACGCTACTCCCTTTCTCTGCCCTTCCTCGAGATACGGACAAGATCTTCACTTCCTCCACTTCATCTTCTCTCCTGTGCTGTATCTCCTCTCCGCCTTCTCTCCACATCCCCTTGACATGACGCAGCTGCTCAGATGGAACTGTTCAGAGGGTTTTATTGTCCTCTTTTCCCTGCCTCGTGTGTTTTCTGTTCATTCGCCACCCCTCTCATTCTCGCCGTCATTCCCATATTCATTATTTACTTCCTTCTGTTGTCATTCCTCCTATACGTTATCGTGGTTTCCATTTTCTCCTCTTATCCCTCCCCTCTTGATCTAATTAACTCGCATATTCTCAATTCCCGTTTTTTTTTTTTTTTTTCGTTTCTTCTGATAATCTTCAACTTTATGCGGGTGCACAGACACACACACACACACACACACACACACACACACACACACACACACACACACACACACACACACACACACACAGTTCTACTCCTTAACTATCCTATTCTTCAGCCATCAGTAATTCTGTTTGCATTTGTATTAACTTTTCCTGTGCCTTTCGTTTGCGTCTTTATTAGCCTTCGTTTCTTGCTCCTTCTTCCTTTTCCTCCTCCTCCTCCTTCTCCTCCTCCTCTTGCACTTCCTTCTTCTCTGTAGACCACCTCTTCAAGCATCACGATTACTTTGCAGCCTTTGGAGCCGAAGTAACAGACTCGAATGCTGAGGAACCCACTCTGCTTTCTCCCGCAATAGTTGTTTTTCTTCCTGAACTTCCTCATTTTTATTTTACTATCTCTCGGTCGTCCCTTTTTTTTTTTTCTTCTTCTTCTTCTTTCTTTTCTTCTTCTTCTTCTGTTTGTTCCTGTTTTTTTTCTGTTTTTCATGCGTGTTTTTTCTTCTTCTTTCTTCGAAATTTTTTTTTTCTTTTTTATCTCCTCCTCCTCCTCCTCCTCCTTCTCCATCTGTTTTACTTCCCGTTTATCCATTTTCACGTCCTTGGTGTTGTTGTAGTTGTTGTAGTAGTAGTAGTAGTAGTAGTAGTAGTTGTTGTTGTTGTTGTTGTTGTTGTTGTTGTTGTTCTTTTTTCTTCTTTTTCCTCCTCCTCCTCTACCTTAGTTTTTTTTCTATGAACTTTTGGAGTTTTTCTCATTTGAAGTAAATTTAGAGTTTTATACATTTATTTGTTCATGTATTATCTCATTTACATATTCCTTAGCGTATAATTCTGGCGTTATTAATTAATTGACTTTAACGTGAACTTAAAGGTGACTCACTGAGGCTTAAATGAACTTTGAGATATATGGTATGTGTGCGTAGTAATGTGTGTGTGTGTGTGTGTGTGTGTGTGTGTGTGTGTGTGTGTGTGTGTGTGTGTGTGTGTGTGTGTGTGTGTGTGCAAACCAGCGTGAGAAAATCAATTACTGTGGCCTTAGTTCCCATCCGTTTTTTTTTATTCTTTTCTCTTGTTTTCTCTGTTTTTTTCCCCCCGTTTATGTCACACGCCGAATTCCAGGGGGAAATCCGTGACAGATTTCAAAATTCTCAAAAAAAAAAAACGAAATAAAATAAAAATAAAAACCCCCCTGACCTCGGGAAAAATGTATGTATGTACGGTGCGAGTATATTCTCACCTTTCCGTTTTCGACACGTTAAAGAAGACGGAGTGTTGGCTGTACTGACCTTGCTTCTTCCCAGTGTGCGAGGCGGCCGAGGTGACGACAGAGAGAGGGGCGTTGGAGGGATGTGGAAGAGAAGGCTATAAGGGTGGGAGGGAAGAAGAGAAGGAGGAAGAGAAGCAGAAATGACAGCGGAGCACGTCCTTATTATCAGCGTGACAGAGAATCTTAAACAATCCCTCCTCCTGCTCCTCCTCCTCCTCCTCCTCCTCCTCCTCCTCCTCCTCCTCTTCTCCCCTCTAACAGTGCTTCATCTTCGTCAGTAGCATCATGAAGCTTAACTAAGCTAACTGGGGCTTCATCGGCTCCACTCCAGATGGTCGCCTCCTCCTCCTCCTCCTCCTCCTCCTCCTCCTCCTCCTCTTGCATCTTTTCCTCCTTCCCCGGTATTTCCCATATTTATTTGTTATTGTTGATGGTTTCTTGCATTTCCTTTTCCTTCTCGTTCTTGTTGACGATCTGAATCGTCCACAATTTGTCACTTTCATGTTTCTTTTTAAGCATATAATCACGGCTTATTTTCTGATGTTATTCTAGGTCTTTTAGCTCCTCAGTTGGGTTAAACTCTTGTGTGTATTTTTTTTTCTTTTTTACTTCTTTCTCCTTTTATTGTTATCGTATTATTATTATTTTTTTTTTGTGTGTGTGTTGTATGAAATTGTTTGTATGTAAGTTTAAAAAGTATCTTCGCGCTCTTACTCACCTTCATCTGAGGTGCGAAGAATGCAGTACCTCTTGGTAAATCATCCTAAATGTTGCTTGCCTTCAGTAATCCCACTCGTGTATTCTCCTTGTGTTGTATTTACGTGCTTGCAAGTTAGTGTAATATATCTTCACTGCTTTCCTTCATTTGGCGTGCAAGAAATCAGCATATCGCAACAAATTACCTGAAATGTCACCTGTTGGGCATTAGAGAGGCATCCGACTTGAAGAGAAAAAAAAGCCAAAAATAAGAAAAATAAAAAATGAGATAAATAAATAAAAGAAATAAAAGAAAATAAATAAATGATAATAATAATAATAATAATAATAATAATAATAATAATAATAATAATAATGATAAAAATAATAATAATAATAAACAATCCGTGAAAAATCTTTCCAAAAAAATCGTAAGTGTGATTGTTTATTGTACATAATTAAGGAGAAGCTGTTTCATAATGTGACCCAAATAGTCCATCGTCCATATTACTAAAAAAAAAGAGAAAAAAAAATGTCAAGAACTCTTTTAGTTATAAAATTATAGCACTTATCCCCAAAAAAGTCGCGGAGGGGGGGTGGTTGTTTCATATTATGGGAAGGGAAAAGTTGTTTAAAAAATCTATGTGACATTCCGAGATCGAAATTATAAAAAAAAAAAGAAAAAAAAAATGCATTCCGTGAAGAACCTTTTTTCAGGCATAAAATCATAGAACTTACCTCAAAAGTCATAAGGATGATTGTTTCTTATACATGAAGGAAGGAGAGAAGTTGCCTCATAATGTAACCCAAAGAATTCGCGTGACATTCCGGGCTGCCATTCATCCTCTCTTTCCCACCTGCGGTCTGACACGTTCACGCCTCTAGGAACCTCAGCTTGAGTGTGTTTAGGTGCAGTGCGTCACTCGGCGGGGGTGTGGTGGTGGTGCTGCCCGCAGGTGTTGGGGTGGCTGCGTGTAAGTGCTCGCGCCTCATAATGCAGCCCTGGTGTGCGTGGTGCTCTGAGGAAGAAGGAAAATATGATGAGGTTGAGATGCTACGGTGGCTTAGATCATTCAGACAGTCGATGAAACTTTAGGTGTTGCATTATTGTTTTTTTATGATTGTTATTATTATTAAAAATATCATTACTAGTCATTATTATTATTGTTATTATTATTATTATTATTATTATTATTATTATTATTATTATTATTATTATTGTTATTGTTGTTGTTGTTGTTGTTGTTGTTCTTCTTCTTGTTTAAAGTTATATATATATATATATATATATATATATATATATATATATATATATATATATATATATATATATATATATATATATATATATATATATATATATAATTTTTTTTATTTTATTCACAGTGGTCATAGATAATGGTAGGAAAGATACAGCAACATAATGCTTTGCATTGTATTTGAAGGGTTGGCTTTATAAATCATGTATGAAAGTATGTATACTATATGTATGTTTGTATTTATGTTCGTATGAATGGATGGATGAATTAATGGATGAATGAGAGATGAGTAATGTTGCTCGATTGGCATGGAATAGTGGAACGGCCAGCAGAGGTGAGTGAGAGAGGCAGAAAGAGGTTGATGACTTGTGATGATAATGCACCATGTGTAATATTTACCTATGTATCTATCTATGTATGTATGTATGTATATAACAGCATGTATATAATTATAACGTGTGACCAATTATATATCTGTTCTTTTCCAGTTTCCTTCCTGTACTCCTCCAGCCATCGCGTCCTCCATCAGAGCGCACCATCATACCATGACGCCACCACACCCTCCTCTCGGCGCAGGCTGAGTAACTCCCCGCTTCCTGCACTCCCCATTCCCCTTCACAGAGAAGGTTAGCGGGCACATTATTCATCCTTCTATCCACCTGCATGCGCACACTTCTATAACCCGCGTGTATCCGCAGTCTGCCCGCTCATCCGCTTGTTGCCCTCGTATCCAGCTCTCGTACGTCAATTACAATTCTTGTACTTGCGTCCTTGTTCCCATTAAAACGATTGATTCTGATAATGCCAAGGTCGAGTTTGTATTGGTGGTGTAATTTATGAGTTTGTCAGAGTGAGTGTGCATCCTTCTACTTCTGCCTTCCTTCATTCACTGTCTTTGCCGTTAGTCTTGATTTCTTTTTCTTCTTTCTTCCCTTATCTTCATTCTTCCGTTCATGTGTCTTATTCAAATCTACAGTCTTGATGTCTTTTTTTTTTTTTGTCTCTCTTCCTTCACTCTTCCATTCAGTTTAGTTTTCTTTCCTCTTTATTCTTCCATTTTTTTGTTCACTATGTCATTTACTTGTGTCTTCTTTCTTTTCTTCTCGTCTTTTTATTTAATTTTTCATCCACAAACCAGTTTTACCTCCTTTCTCTCTCTCTTCTCTTCCTTCTTCACTACCACCCATAAGCCATTCTCAAGTCTTTAATTTTATATTCTTTTCTCCTTCTCCTATTTCTCTTTCTTCTCTTCCTTCCTCACTCATCCATCTCCTAATTTCCTTCTTTATCTTTCTCATCTCTCCCATTTTCACTCTACCACCCATAAACCTTTCATTTTATATTTTTCTTACTTTTATTTCTCTTTCTTTTCTCCCTTCTTCACTCATCTAGCTCCTAAGTTCTCAGTTTTACCTTTATTTTATCTTTTTCTCCTATTCCTTCTTCACTCTACAACCCATAATCCTTTCCCAACTTTTCTATTTTCTATTTTTTTTTCTCCATTCTATTTCTTCTCTCCTCTCCCTTCCTTCTTCACTCTTCATCCATGAGCCCCAGTCCCCAAACCTTTCATCAGTCACCCCAGGACTTAATAGGTGTACTGCCGCGTCACTCAAGGCCACGGCGCTCCTGATCCAATACTTGTGGCATACAATTACACTTTTTCCCCCTCTCTGATGACCAGCTTTCACCGCCATACACTTTTTACTTTATTATTATAAGGATAAATTTTACGCGTCTTTTCTGTGTGTGCTTGGTAATAATTTAAGAACGCAGCGTAGGAATATTACTCAATCAGAGCTGACCACAAAGAAGACACTCGTCAAGGAAACACAGGCCGGTGATGTTCTTTTGTTTAGGTGCGTGGCCACGTCGTCACGGCCCCTGCGGCATGTATGGGGCTCGGACA
>NC_087156.1:6617500-6620000 GCF_035594125.1 Scylla paramamosain
GCGAAGAGTTCAGCTTTAGAAATAGATGTGATAGCAGTGGTGCCATCTGGTTGAAATAGAGGAGGGAAAGAAGAAGAAGCAAAGTTATTGGGGATATTTTTTGCTAGATGCCATAAGTCACGAGGGGAGTTAGATCTTGAAAGGTTTTGACACTTTCTGTTAATGAAGGAGTTTTTGGCTAATTTGAGAACAGGCTTGGCATGGTTCCGGGCAGAAATATAGAGTGCATGAGATTCTGGTGATGAAAGGCTTAAGTACCTTTTGTGGGCCACCTCTCTATCATGTATAGCACGAGAACAAGCTGTGTTAAACCAAGGTTTAGAAGGTTTAGGACGAGAAAAAGAGTGAGGAATGTACGCCTCCATGCCAGACACTATCACCTCTGTTATGCGCTCAGCACACAAAGACGGATCTCTGACATGGAAGCAGTAGTCATTCCAAGGAAAATCAGCAAAATACCTCCTCAGGTCCCCCCAACTAGCAGAGGCAAAACGCCAGAGGCACCTTCGCTTAGGGGGATCCTGAGGAGGGATTGGAGCAATAGGACAAGATACAGATATGAGATTGTGATCGGAGGAGCCCAACGGAGAAGAAAGGGTGACAGCATAAGCAGAAGGATTAGAGGTCAGGAAAAGGTCAAGAATGTTGGGCGTATCTCCAAGACGGTCAGGGATACGAGTAGGGTGTTGCACCAATTGCTCTAGGTCGTGGAGGATAGCAAAGTTGTAGGCTAGTTCACCATGATGGTCAGTGAAGGGAAAGGAAAGCCAAAGCTGTTGGTGAACATTCAAGTCTCCAAGAATGGAGAGATCTGCAAAAGGGAAGAGGGTCAGAATGTGCTCCACTTTGGAAGTTAAGTAGTCAAAGAATTTCTTATATTCAGAGGAGTTAGGTGAGAGGTATACAGCACAGATAAATTTAGTTTGAGAGTGACTCTGTAGTCGTAGCCAGATGATGGAAAACTCGGAAGATTCAAGAGCGTGGGCACGAGAGCAGGTTAAGTCATTGCGCACATAAACGCAGCACCCAGCTTTGGATCGAAAATGAGGATAGAGAAAGTAGGAGGGAACAGAAAAGGGGCTACTGTCAGTTGTCTCAGACACCCGAGTTTCAGTGAGGAAAAGAAGATGAGGTTTAGAAGAGGAGAATTAGATCTTAGACCGCGAATATTGCAGAAGTTAATGAAGAAAAAGTTGAGGGGGGGTGTCAAGACACTTAGGGTCGTCGACAGAAAGGCAGTCCGACCTGGGGACATTTATGGTCCTCCCCAGATGGGGACTCCGAGGCTGGTGTAGGAGTCACCATGATGATTTTGAAATAATTGAGTGAAGGGTGTATGTGTTATTAGGTGGTTGTAGTTTTGTGGAGGAAGAGAGTTGTCTTTAGAGGGCAGTCTGTGACTGCCCCCTTGTTTTGTGAGACACAAAGGGAAACGTTCAGTGAGGTCACAGCTGGGTTTAATGATAAGTTCACAGCAGTGCTTTAGACCTCACTGGGATTAATTATCGTTTCGGTAGGTGTCTAGCTGCTACTGTTATTGTTGTTGAGATCGATTGTCTCCTTCGTCATAATCCATTCGCTGTAAACTTATTAAGAAATGTAACAATTAACAGACTCAGTAGCATGAGAACCACATTATATAATCTACTGAGTACAACCTAACAACCGAAAACACACACACACACACACACACACACACACACACACACACACACACACACACACACACACACACACACACACACACACACACACAAGAAAAAGCCTTAGAAAATTGACGTTAGGAAAATGGTTTTTATTAGGAACGACTTATTTTTTTGATAGGGTGGAGTGTTGGTAAGGAAAGGGTAGAGGTGGTGGTGGTGGTGGTGGTGGTGGTGGTGGTGGGCAATGTGTGTTCGTGGGCTTAGGCTAAGGAGGGGATGGGAAGGGGAGCGAGAGAGGAGGGGAGGGACAACAAGGTAAGGGGGAGGAAAGGTGAGGGAGGGGAGGAGGAAGAGGGGGACGTGGGACGATGGAGGACGTGTTTGCCAAGCGATTGGGATGGCGCAGATTTTTTTTCTTCTTTTCTTTGGGTTCAGATGCCCTTGAGCGATGCATTGCTTCTTTTTCTCTTATTTTTATTCTTATTGTGAGTTTCATGGCATATTCTTTCGTGCTGTTTATTTATTTATTTATTTTTTCAGTAGATATCCATCGGTTGTTCTTGTTGTTGTTGTTGTTTTTATTGTTGATGTTATATTATTATTATTATTATTATTATTATTATTATTATTATTATTATTATTATTATCATCATCATCATCATCATCATCATCATCATCATCATCATCATCATCATGTTGTATTAAAAAAAGAAAGTGACAAGTTATTGACCTGTGAACTGCAGTTTGGATTCGAAATGGAAACACCTTCTACTGTGTGCATCCGAATGGTGAGAGAGACGGTCTCGTGCTATGATTGTAACAGTACGAATGTGTATGAATTTACTTGATGTAAG
>NC_087156.1:6625000-6652500 GCF_035594125.1 Scylla paramamosain
TATAAGCATCTACAAGAAAGGTAGCGACGAAAAAGAGCACATTTTGCAATTTCTCTCCCGTTCAAAGATTGGATGTGGCTGTAGAACAAATAAAGATGTCTCAGAGTGATTGGTAATTAGGGAAAGGTGTACCAAGTGGTAGTCAAAGGATTAAAATAGTTAAGAACCACTTCGATATCAGTTTGTGTTCTACCAATCACCTCCAATTACCTCATCCTAATATCCCTTCCTCTCTTAATTTTACTAATTTCTCTCACTTACTCAGTACATTATTCTTTGTCAATTTTCACTCATATACGTTTCGACCGCGTGACATTTGGATGCGTTATTCTTTTGCTCTTTGTTTCTGGCTGCACTTGTGCTAATTAGTCCAGTCTTTTCCTACAGTTTCGTGCAGTAAATTGCATCCACAGTTTGTTTCGTAACCAAAAGCATTCATAATTGTTTATTTGTTTGCGTGCGTGCGTGCGTGCGTGCGTGCGTGTGTGTGTGTGTGTGTGTGTGTGTGTGTGTGTGTGTGTGTGTGTGTGTGTGTGTGTGTGTGTGTGTGTGTGTGTGTGTGTGTGTGTGTGTGTGTGTGTGTGTGTGTGTGTGTGTGTGTGTGTGTGTGTGTGTGTGTGTGTGTAGGTGGATGGGTAGGTGGATAGGTGGATGAGTGAGTGGATGATTGTTACATACGAATAATCAAGTTGGAAGGATGTGTGGGTGACTGTTACCTAACCAAGCATATAAAGTCACCAGTATATACGATAAGATCAACCCCTTTAGGAAAAGTGAAAAAGCTGAGATCCATAATTGAAAATCAGTTTAGCTCGTGACATTTCGTTATACTTCTCTCTCAAAGGAAGATTATGCAGTAAAAATATGAAAATGAAGAGTGAGCACACTATACATTTAGCGTGATAAGTACAGAATTAATAAATCCACAACTCTCACGTAGCAGCAGTGGTCAGTGTAGTCAGTAACCCTAAACGGCTGTGACCACGCAATGAAAACAGGAAGAGAATTAACGTTATTGTACCTACACCGTGAGAGCGAAGACTACACGAGTATGCTATTGAGGATAATTAATGTGATGAATAGTGTTTGATGTTTGCTGGTGCTTTGATGTGTGTGTGTGTGTGTGTGTGTGTGTGTGTGTGTGTGTGTGTGTGTGTGTGTGTGTGTGTGTGTGTGGCACTAACTCCTTTTATCTTGCGCCACACACACACACACACACACACACACACACACACACACACACACACACACACACACACACACACACACACACACACACACACACACACACACTCCATAGAGAACTGATGAATGTGACATATTCCTGAAATTGCTTAGAAAGTGTTTGCGTATATGTGAAATTCCATGGAGATTCATTATGAACAGCTTGTTGGAGAGAAGGGTTACTTGAATGTCATTAGATAAGGGAAGATAGCTACATCAAAGGTCTACCGGCCAACATTATACGAAACAATTAAGGAAGCGCTGATATGTAATGTTTTCAGTTATGATGCTTCATGAACGTTCAGGAGTTTTCAGTGTAGAAAATGGATTGCATGTGTATCATCTTGCGGAGGAGGGATGAGAGTTGAAAAGAAGGTTGTCTCCGGATGCTAAACAGGAAAATGGAGTTTTGGAGTCACTTTAGCTCATCATGTTGCCTTTGCCTCAGCTGGATCTGGCAAGCAAGTTAAGCGTTTTGTAATTTCTCCGTGTATTACATTATATTCCCGTTTGTTTAGGAAGCCGATGTTACTGGCATTGTCCATGCATGTGATCCTTTAATGTTTGTGCTTAGTGTTTGTGCTTTTAATGTTTGTGTCTGTTTTTCTATCGTCCCTTACCATATTATTTTTCCTTTTCCACACTGCCTCTTTCTGCTGGCATGCGCGTCCCTTTCCACCCTCATCAGCAGGTAATGAACACGAGGAGTGGTGACTCAGGGTGTATTGGTATCAAGCATACAAAACATTGGGCTCCACCAGCACCAGGACATGCGAAGGGACCGTAAGTGGCCCTCCAGGGATGCTTTGTGCCTCGCAAGTGTTTACAGGGACTCATTTTATTTTATATTGCCCATACATAGTGTCTACTGACGATACAATGCATTTCTCCTTTGATAATTAAAACATTAACAAGAGGAAAAGGCAGAACGTAGCCGCCATCAAGGAACCCTTAGAGTAATCGCGTTTCAGTCACCTCAACTGTCTTCTACTTACTAACAGTTCACTTAATACTGATAATATCATAAAGTGCCCAGAGTATCTCCTTGTTACTTCAAAACAAGTAACACGGTGGTCATGATTGTCCTGATTAACAGAAATTTACGTAACAGACAGTAGTAGTGTTCCTTCATGGTGTAAACGTAATTGCTGTGAGTGGAGTGGCGGGGCTTTTAGTGTTCTCCAGCGACGACTTAGTACTCGTCACCCTCGATCTCGCCATCACCATCGGCAGAGTCCACGCCCACCTCCTCATAGTCCTTCTCCAGCGCGGCCAGATCCTCTCGGGCCTCAGAGAACTCGCCTTCCTCCATGCCCTCGCCTACGTACCTGTGGGGAAAGGATGTGATTAAAGAAGGCACAAGAATAATGTGACGCTCGCCTGCTTGCTGCTTCTGAATGTGGACGGAAGGAAGAGACGAGACGGATTGATGATGTAAAAGTATTGCTTATGATGAGAGAGAGAGAGAGAGAGAGAGAGAGAGAGAGAGAGAGAGAGAGAGAGAGAGAGAGAGAGAGACTGTGAATGAAGAGGAGATAGATGACAGAGAGCCTTGCGGAGAAGACAAGTGAGAATTTGTGACATGAACATTAAAATAAATGCAGAGAATGATAATAATAATAAGAAGAGAATGTTATGCTTGCACGCTTTTATCACCTGTGTGTGATGGTGTGCAAATACTCACCAGTGCACGAAGGCCCGCTTGGCGTACATCAGGTCAAACTTGTGGTCGAGGCGTGCCCCAGGCCTCGGCAATGGCCGTGGTGTTGGACAACATGCACACAGCGCGGGACACCTTGGCCAGGTCGCCGCCTGGCACTATAGTTGGCGGCTGGTAGTTGATGCCCACCTGCAGCAGAGAAACTGCGTGAGAAGACGTCCTCGAAATCCACCAAGCTTGCATTCATGTCACATTATCATATTTTTAACTTACTGTTTTTTTTATAAGCAACTTCGAGTGAACATGCTATCGCTGCTGAAAACGAAACATATTTTATAAAGATCTACTAATGATATCGTGTGATGACTCAATATATATAAGATCCTGTGTTGCACAATTAAGGGACAATAAGAAATATTGTCAAGCAACTTTACTTGCAATTCAGTTGTAGATGAACACTCTTAGTATCATGAATTACAAGCAGACAAGATTAAAGAGAGTGAAGTTAGTACGTAAGTGTCATGTTCAAGGCTGAGGATTCCATATGCGTTGATCATGTCACTGGTGGAAGGGCGAGGCAGAGTATCTTACCTTGAAGCCTGTGGGGCACCAGTCCACGAACTGGATGGTCCTCTTGGTCTTGATGGTGGCGATGGCGGCGTTTACGTCCTTGGGCACCACGTCGCCTCGGTACAGCAGACAGCAGGCCATGTACTTGCCGTGGCGCGGGTCACACTTCACCATCTGCCGCACACAACAGCCCGCGCCATTAATAAAGTATTAAGACAGAAGACTGTCTAATGTACTGACCACTATCTTGCTTCATTACTAGCAGTGTGAAATGTAACACTGACAGTTGTTTCTTATCAAGCTTATTAATAAAATGGTCTGGTGTAAGATTAGAATTTAATTTCGGGAGACACCACTGACAGCAAAAGGAGCGATCGAATAGTTCAGACCTTTCAGTATTTATTGTTTTATTTATTTATTTTTCATAACCGTCAAGGGACACTCAAATTAATAACCGAGTGTCAGTGTCATTAGCAGAAGGATCACTAGACAGTTTACATGATAATTAACAAAATGAGTTACAACCCCTTTTTGGAAACAATTTCTTCCTGTAATGCGAGGAGTGACCCTGTACAAGTCTCCACTCCCTCCCTCCCCCTCACCTGGTTGGCTGGCTCGAAGCAGGCGTTAGTGATTTCGGAGACTGAGAGCTGTTCGTGGTAGGCCTTCTCGGCGGAAATGACGGGCGCGTAGGTCACCAGGGGGAAGTGGATGCGAGGATAAGGCACCAGGTTGGTCTGGAACTCTGTCAGGTCCACGTTGAGGGCGCCGTCAAACCTGAGAAAGAACAGGACAGTTGTACTCGGCTTTCATACTTTCGAGAAGGTGAGACAAATAAATGGAGTTACTGATATAAACAAAAAAGAAAAGAAGGAAGTACAGCACTACAGTTTCATCCATCACCATTTCACTTCACACATTTCACGGTTCTACTTACAGATTTTATATATTAATAATTTACCAGTGATCTATCTATCTATGCAACAGGATGGCAATCACACACAGCGTGGCCCAGACAAAGCACTACACACTCATACACACATCATTCACTCTTAGCCTCGTCAGCCCCTAGTGATAGCGAGACAAAATAACTCAAGTACAGTTACTATCCGTACGGTATATCTTCCTCGTAAAGATAACTCAAAGGGGGAATCAGTATTCAGTCAACAGCCTCTCATATTTGGTTTTCGTTAACTATTCCTTTCATCCACGCCTGGAATCCGAGAATCCAGTAATGAGGATTATATATCATCTTTACCGTTCACAGCTGCCCCCTCCCCTTCTCTCTCTCTCTCTCTCTCTCTCTCTCTCTCTCTCTCTCTCTCTCTCTCTCTCTCTCTCTCTCTCTCTCTCTCTCTCTCACACACACACACACACACACACACACACACACACACACACACACACACACACACACACACACACATTAATTGCCTGTTTCTCTTTCTCGTCGACAACTTGCTCCATTCGAAAAAAAAAAGTTATTTATAGTCTGCCATAATTCTGTTCTGCACGTGTTGCTCTTGTAATTTCAGTAAGATTTACATGTTTTTTTTTCTCCCTCTTTTTTTAGGGACAGCGCGTTAATTACTTACACCTGTGATTCGTAACTAACTTCTCCTTTTTTCGATCAGTACTAATGCACGTGTGTGTGTGTGTGTGTGTGTGTGTGTGTGTGTGTGTGTGTGTGTGTGTGCGCGTGTGTGTGTGTGTGTGTGTGTGTGTGTGTGTGTGTCCGTTCGAGTTCCGTTCTGCCGCTGTACTCAAACCAGAAACTTTTTTTTTTTTTTCAAAGTTTGTTTCGTCTCCATTAACATTTACAGTGATGGAATTTTTTTTCTTTTCTTTTTCAGGTAAATTGTTTTTTCACTTAAGATTGATTTTTTTTATTAAACTGTTATTTTCTTATTATTGTTCTTCATCGGTCCTTCACACTCCTTGATATTTCATTCTTTAATGTTTTATGATAACCATGTTCGGTATCATTTTTTTTTTTTCCAGCCCGAGTGTCCACGTACTGCTTTCTCGTTTACTGCCGTTGTCTGTTTTTGCTGTCCCTTGCTCTTCTGTTCACAATTATCATCACTACTGTGTGCATTTATTGCCTAAGTGGATTGCAGTCAAGCGCTTAGGTCATCTTGCTGCAGGACTGATTATTCCCAGGAACATGATCCGCGGCAGCTTTGATTGACGTAACTACTTCTGCCTTTTCTTCGCCGGATATTATTACCATTGCGTCGTAACACGGCCAGGCTTTCACAGTATTCATGTGTTCTTATAAATGATAATCCTCTTGTGTTGTTCGAGCATTGTGTTGTCGTTTTGTGTTGTCTTGGTGTTGTCGTCTCGTGTTGTCTTGGTGTTATCGTCTTGTGTTCCTTTGGTGTTGCCGTCTTGTGTTTCTTCGAGCACGGTGTTTGTGTTGTTGTCGGGTATGTAATTGTTTTAACTGATTCAAGGAAAACAGTTTTAGGTGAATACTATCATGGCTTGTATGGATTCTTCGTGAATATGCCACATGTCATATCATGGGTATGCCATTCACTATTGCCATTCTGCGGCCATTGTGTTAATCTGAAATGTATAAGATTTTGGGGCATGAATAGTTCAGTGTTATCTGATATGAACTAGTTCTTTTCAGACTGTCTGCAGGCTATTTCTCACATATATTTTCATTCCATTTTAAATTGTGGTGTGCTTTTGCCTCCGCACATTCTATATATTTCTTCTTGTTATAAAGTCTGAGTTCATGCAATTAATTACCTCAGGAAAAGCCATTAACTTTTCTATTCCTTAACAAATATAATAAATATTAGGCTTTAAATATTTTAATAGGAAATCTAGTTTTAAGAAAGAGAGAATCAAAAATTTTCTTTATTTGTTTACCGCTGATGGTTCATCCGAAAAGCTTGAATCTCGCATCATAGCGAATATGCGATAAGACAATAAAAATCATCAGATGTTTTCCACAAATGACCTCAGAAAAATGCTTTCATACATACACCTGCAACCATTCCTCAGATTTTCTTCCATATTTTTGTATTTCTCTCAGTTTATATTGTCATACTTCTCTGCGGGGGTTCATGGAGATGACATTTCATTGGCATACCTGATGCAAACCTCGGGATGGTATTTAAAAGAAACCAAGGCAGATAAAGAACTAGATAGAAATACGAGATAGTGATGAAGTGGCCTGGAATAGGCGGGCAGCCGATATAAATGAGCGCAGTGGTCTTTGAAGCCGCAGGCAATGTGATGAGTTATATTAAAATCCAGCTGTCTCTTACATAACATTTGAATAATTTCTCCTTTTTATAAGAAAATATACCTGCGCTTCTAGATTGGAAAATATTAATAGAAATGAGTCAATAAGTCAAATTAATCCACACATTTCTTTCCATTGCCAGATATTATCATCGCAGTTTGGATCATATTCTGAAACACTTCCGCGCCGCACCTCCACTACATTCAAAAGCCTGTAGTTGAAGTTACACGGGTTTTTAAGATTAATTTTTTTATAGTTATGGAGACATACTAATAAGATTTCTAGATTATTAACTGAAGAAACACTCTTGAGAAGCTGATTAATCATATCTATAGCCTTTGGAAATAGTCGTGATGAGAAAGCAAAGCATTTCAGAATACGGGCCTACTCGTATATTGCGACCGAGATTCACAGTCCAGGCTTTCGTAGTGTTCAGGTGTTCAAATAAATAATAATCACCTGAGGGAGGCGGTGATGGAAGACACAATCTGGCCGATGAGTCTGTTGAGGTTGGTGTAGGAGGGGCGCTCGATGTCCAGGTTCCTGCGGCAGATGTCGTAGATGGCTTCGTTGTCCACCATGAAGGCGCAGTCGGAGTGCTCGAGGGTGGTGTGAGTGGTGAGGATGGAGTTGTAAGGCTCCACCACAGCGGTCGCTACCTGAGGGAAGGACGGCATGTCAATAAGGCGACCGCTTCTGAGTAAATGCCATCCGAATAAATTTCACCCTCGAAAATTCCTCCATGAAAACTTTACACACAATAGTTTTCCCGTGATAAATTTTCCCTACGTAATCTAGTTTGGCAAGGGATGAATTATTTCGAGGAGGAAATTGGTGGACTGTTCGTGGGGAATTGTACCTGCAGGGGCATGTAAAAGCGACCGTCTCTTCAGGAGTCAGTGTCTGAATTGAGGAAAACTGACTTATTTTTTACACTAAAAGCTGCGTCACATATTCAAGATGAGAGAAACGCAATACTTTGTTGTTATAGAAATTAAAACATATTACACTGTTTAAAGTACCGAAGTCAGATATTTCGTTAAACTAACACGTACTTATTGAAGACGTGAGGAACGTATATTCCTTTGTTGTCATAAAGAATAAATAAATAAATAAATAAATATATTACACTGCGTTTAGTTTGTAAGTCGACAATATCTCAACTGTTCAGTGTTTAACCTAAAGTAAACAATCTTTATTACACATTTTTTCAACACTAAGGACTGTGTACATATTCAAAATGAGAAGAATTCAATACTTCGCTGTCACTTAATTAGATTAAAACATGTTTTACCATGTTTTGATCGTATCACTTTAAACTGCCTAAATGAAGAAAAATATATTTTTCTTTAAAAATTACGTAAAAGCAAAGCACATGTTGGAGACGAGAGGAATTAAATACGTTGCCGCTTCATGAAATCAAAACATGCTATCACGGTGTCTCGTGTCAGTCTCTTTTAATTCCCTTTCTTCTTTCCCCATCTCCCTTGAATTGTTTAAAATCTCTGCGCTTCTAAAAGGCATATTCACCACGAGGAAAAAAAAAACTTTCTTGTTACTAAATCAATTCATTATACAGAACTGCATTGTAAGATTATCTCGCTTGTATCTTTTAAAACTACCAACACGATTCCCTTCCTCCCTCCCTCCCTCCTTTCCTTCCTTCCTCTCTCCCTTTATGACCTGGCCTGCGGCGTCATATGACCTCGCTCTCGCGGTGCATCAATACAATCAGTCAGTCAATCTCCGTCCGCTGACCTGCGGCGCCGGATACACGGAGAACTCCAGCTTGCTCTTCTTGCCGTAGTCCACCGAGAGGCGCTCCATCAGCAGGGAGGTGAAGCCGGACCCGGTGCCGCCGCCGAAGGAGTGGAAGATGAGGAAGCCCTGTGGAGGAAAAGGAGCTTTAGGAAACATGAAGAAGTGTAAATGGTAAACACACTTGAGTCCATATTACTAAGTAGGCCATTACTCTGAGAATACGCCACGTGTAGGACAGATGGCTCCCTGAAGCTTCCCTTATTTTCTTATGTTCTTAACCTTGTCTTGTAGTAAATTATAGCACTCACTCAGGAACGCATAGGAGTGATTGTTAAGACCTTATTGTGAAACACTTCACCGCATCTCCACTACTTTCAAAAGGCTCTGTTTGAAGTGACACGGGTTTAAAGGGTGTTTTTTTATGGTTCTAGTGACAGCTTAACAAGATTTCTACATTGTGAACAGAAAAACACTCTTGAGAACCCGACCAGTCATCTCTGCTCCCTTTGAAAATAGTCGTGGTCAGAGAGAGAGGCATTTCTAAATACGGGACTTATATGCAGATTGAGTGAAAGGGAAAAAAGTTTATTAGATAGTCTGACCCATATTAAAACCACAGCGTTCAAGGAGAGTCAGTCATCCCATCATTCAGCGTCCGCCACAATGCTCAAGATGAGCACTAGACAGGGAAGGGGAATTAAGGGTCCTGAGCGACTTTTTACCACAAGGTCACGTCAAGCCCGCTGAGCTAAGTTAGATGACGCTCGAGGAAGTCACAGTAATAGTTGACTTACAAAAAGATGTACTGAACGTTTTACTGAGTCTTCCCATGTTTTGGAGATCAGAAACCCTTTTGGCAGCGTATGTTTTAATAAAATGTATATCCACATAATCTCTCTCTCTCTCTCTCTCTCTCTCTCTCTCTCTCTCTCTCTCTCTCTCTCTCTCTCTCTCTCTCTCTCTCTCTCTCTCTCTCTCTCTCTCTCTCTCTCTCTCTCTCTCTCTGTGTGTGTGTATGTGTGTGTGTGCCTTGATGTGGGAATAGGAGTTGAGGTTGTTAGGTTACATTACATTAAAGAGTGAGGCTGAGGAAGCACACACATCAGCACTGCAGATCATGTGTGTACCTGGAGACCCGTGCACATGTCGGCGATTTTACGGAGTCGGTCCAGCACGAGGTCCACGATTTCCTTCCCGATGGTGTAGTGGCCGCGTGCGTAGTTGTTGGCAGCGTCCTCCTTGCCGGTGATGAGCTGCTCAGGGTGGAACAGCTGACGGTATGTGCCCGCCCGAACCTCGTCTGTGGAGGGAGGAGGAGGGAGGTGTTTGTCGGGTAGCGAACCTTAATATTCTGCAACACTTCTGCACCGCACCTCCACTACTTTAAAAGGCTCTAATTGAGGTGACACTGGTTTTTAAGAATGTTATTTTTTTTTTATGGTTTTAGAGACAGATTAACAACATTTCTACATTATTAAGAGGAGAAAGACTCTTGAGAACCAACTTAATCATCTCTGTGGCCCTTGAAAATACGTAGTCGTGGTGAGAGAGTAGAGCATTTCAGAACGTGAGCCAGAGAGAGAGAGAGAGAGAGAGAGAGAGAGAGAGAGAGAGAGAGAGAGAGAGAGAGAGAGAGAGAGAGAGAGAGAGAGAGAGAAGGCAGGGGAGAGTCGAATGCAGGAGGCGAGACCGAGACGCTGCTGGGAAACACAAGGGAACACATAGGAAGAGCAAATAGTGTTAGATCCATTTGCTCTTACGAAGCTGTTTTTGACAAGTTCGTGGAAGGAAGGAGGTTAGACGCAGAGGGAAGTGAGAGGGTGGAGTGGAGGTATAAAAAGGAAAGAAAATGAAGGAATGAAGTGCAGGAAGAGGGGAGGATGGAAACAGATTAAGGATAAACAAAATTAAAGACATGAGACAGACAAGCAAGGGAAATATTTGAAATGAGGGAAGGGTAAAGAGAGATGTGGGAAAAGAAAGAGAGAAGAAATAACAAGGAGATGAGAGATGAGACACACAGGAGTGAAAGAAGCAAGTGAAGTGATAACAGAGGTGAAGAGAGAGGAGAGGTAAAGAGAGGAAAGCAGGTTAAAAAAGAGTGAAGAGAGAGAGAGAGAGAGAGAGAGAGAGAGAGAGAGAGAGAGAGAGAGAGAGAGAGAGAGAGAGAGAGAGAGAGAGAGAGAGTATTGAAAATAGAGGAAATGCTTGAGGGAGGAGGGTAAAGAAAGAAAAGAGAGGGGAGAGAGAGATAAACAAAGACATGAGGCAAGAGGAGAAAGCGAGAGAGAGAGAGAGAGAGAGAGAGAGAGAGAGAGAGAGAGAGAGAGAGAGAGAGAGAGAGAGAGAGAGAGAGAGAGAGAGAAGGAAATGAAAGGAAAGAGGAGTGAGGAATAGGAATGATATAGAAGAAAGATATGAAGCAAAAGGAGGGAAGAGAGGAAATGGGAGAGAAGGGAGGCACTGAGGAGGAAAAAAGAGGATAACAGTGGAAAAAAGACATGCAGATCGAGAGATGAGTGTAATTACCAGAGAGAGAGAGAGAGAGAGAGAGAGAGAGAGAGAGAGAGATTACGTATATACCTTCAAATGTTCACGACGTAATAAACCATACTGCACTAAACAGCACTTTACTCTCTCTAATCAGGAGCACAAGCGGCTGAGTCATGCGGGGCTTCGTGGAAAATCTCGTGTGTTATTGCACCTCAAACTTCGTGGCCAAACTTTAAGCGGTGGTCGTGAAGGGTTTACAGTAAGACCTCAAGGTAGTCATTCACTCTGCCTACTCGTCCCGCGGGAGAGAGGGAGGGAGGAGTAAGGAGGGGACGGCACAGGCGAGCTTAGTTACGTTAATGTGACCGGCGGAAGAGTGGAGGAGGCGTAAGAGAGGGTGGATTTAGAGTAACGGCCACTAGAGTCCACTACCTTCACAGACTTACCTACTACGGACGGCTCCAAGTCCACGAACACGGCCCTTGGTACGTGCTTGCCGGAGGAAGTTTCGCTGAAGAAAGTGTTGAAGGAATCGTCGCCACCGCCAATGGTCTTGTCTGAGGGCATCTGGCCGTCGGGCTGAATGCCGTGTTCGAGGCAGTACAGCTCCCAGCAGGCGTTGCCCATCTGCACGCCCGCCTGGCCGATGTGCACGCTGATACACTCACGCTGCGGAGACAGGTGTGGGTTAGGCTAGACAGTTATGTGAGCGTGATGCTGCACACGTAGATCTGAACAGCTTGTTTGAAGTTACCTATAGGCATGCATATATCCACTTCATTGCTCCCGTCTACAAGTATACCAGTGATAGGAGATTCAGTAGTAATAGGAAGGGCGGTAGTAGTAGTAGTAGGAAGGGTAGTAATAGTAGTAGTAGCAGTAGTAGTAGTAGATATGAGCAGCCTGTTTGAAGTTACTTAAAGATGCATAATCCACTGCTCCCGTGTACAAGAACATCAGTGATAGGAGTAATAGTAATAGTAGTAGTAGTAGTAGTAGTAGTAGTAGTAGTAGTAGTTCTTATGGAGGAACATAAGTGTCATCCCCCATCATTACTTCTGTTCGTAATGGTAATGATGATGTTGATAACTGTTCTGTGAGGTAATTGGTGAGATGCAGACTGTTTGTTTGTCTTTCTCATTCCGCACGTTGTCGAGTTGAGGCCGAAAAGTGTAGCTATTTATTCTCCCCTTCCCTCGTTTTTGCACCTCCTCCTCCTCCTCCTCCTCCTCCTCCTCCTCCTCCTCCTCCTCCTCCTTTACGTCCTCCTCAGTAACCAGTAATTCTCCTTCCCTCTCCCCTCCTCCCGGAAATGGCCCCAAACACACACACACACACACACACACACACACACACACACACACACACACACACACGACCCAACGCTCAGACTTACAAGGGCGCGCGCACATACTGTTGCAGGTGCTGGTTACTCTGTGTACTCTGGCTGTCCGTTCTGCTGGCGCGGCTCCTTATGCGAAATGAGACGTGTGGTTTATTTCTCCTCGCCAAACATAAAGAGAACAGAACACAAGGAATCGCGTTTCATTTATATACACTCAAACATGTAACTAATCAGCCTTGAAGTTTATAAAACGTACATAATTTCTAAATTAATCGTGCATTTCCTCCGGCTTCTCGTGTCCCCAAGCCCTCCAGCCTGCGCGCCCATGATTCACTCAGCCAGTAGAATAACATTAAAGTTTATAACATAAGCATAATATCTACATGAATCCTACTTTTTTTTTCGCTCTCTCTCTTTTTTCCTTGTCTCTCGCGTCCCCAAAGTCCCCAGCGGCCCGACAGCTGGTGGACTGAACTAAGCACACGCGGGGCTCCCACCGCGGCGGCAGGAAAAGAAAAAAAATATACACCCAGCTATTCGCCTCAAGCACCAGCAGCGAGTCACCGGCTGTTACACAACGACCGGCAGCCTTGAAAACTCTTTGCCGGCTGCTGCTGACGAAGGCACGGGCGTCACTTTCAGCTGGAGAGGCGCTAACTGTTCACTATTATTATTATTATTATTATTACTATTATTATTATTATTATTATTATTATTATTGTTATTATTATTATTATATTATTACTGCTAGCCACATAAGGAGAGGTGAAGCACCCAAATCCACATGCCTTTCCGCTCCGTCAGACATCAGCAGGGCGGGTTCTCCTCAGTAGGGAACCTCAGACGGACGCAGGGAGGGAAGAATAAAAGGAAATCAGGAATGTGGTGCGTGCTACGGGAGAGAGAGAGAGAGAGAGAGAGAGAGAGAGAGAGAGAGAGAGAGAGAGAGAGAGAGAGAGAGAGAGAGCAGGGCGGGGCGGGAGACGAACGAAGGAGAGAGGAGTGACCGAGACAAGGAAAGACGACGTAAGGTGGAGTGGAGGGAGGGATGGAGGGAGGGAGGGAAGGAAAGAGGAAAGAAGGAAGGAAGGAAGGACGGAAAGAACAGCGGCGAGGGGAGGAATGACCGGCGAGGCTCAGGAGGAGTGAACTATTGTGTTACGACACGGGGAAGATGGACACAGGTAGACAGGTAGAAAATGTAATAGACTTGTATGTAGGTAGGTTGATATATAGATAGGTAGATAAATGCATAATAAATAAGTGTATAGATAGATAGATAAACAGATAGATACATAGATAGATGAATTAGTAGAAAGACAGATATACAGACAGATAGATAGATAGATGGATAGATTGATAGATTTTGTTTACATTGATAGATTTAATGCGTCACAACAGTGTGTTCATATGGAGAGAGAGAGAGAGAGAGAGAGAGAGAGAGAGAGAGAGAGAGAGAGAGAGAGAGAAAGAGAGAGAGAGAGAGATACTTTTCTGGCGCATTATGAAACAAAGACGCATCGGGAGGTTCCTTTAAGCCCCGAGGGTAGTACTCTGAGCCAGCAGAGAGAGCGGGGGAGTAGGGAGGAGGCAGGAGAGGTGGTGGTGAGTCATGTGGAGGAGAGAAGGAGGGAGGAAGGGAAGACCGGCTAGAGAGAGAGAGAGAGAGAGAGAGAGAGAGAGAGAGAGAGAGAGAGAGAGAGAGAGAGAGAGAGAGAAAGGTGGGAGGGTGGTAGAAGTTGAAAGCTAAATCTCTCTCTCTCTCTCTCTCTCTCTCTCTCTCTCTCTCTCTCTCTCTCTCTCTCTCTCTCTCTCTCTCTCTCTCTCTCTCTCCCTCAGATAATACACATACAAACACACAGCACTGTCAAGCAACTAATACTGGATAAAAGTTGGGGGTTAGTGTTTAAGCTTTTTCTCTTTTTTTCTTTTTTTTATTTTTAAACTTATTGTTTTGGTGTCTTAACTGGCAAACTTTCTCTCTCTCTCTCTCTCTCTCTCTCTCTCTCTCTCTCTCTCTCTCTCTCTCTCTCTCTCTCTCTCTCTCTCGCGCGCGCGCTATTGTTTAGACGGGTTAATAGACAAAGTTGCTGTCTATTTGCGTTACTCTCTCTCTCTCTCTCTCTCTCTCTCTCTCTCTCTCTCTCTCTCTCTCTCTCTCTCTCTCTCTCTCTCTCACACACACACACACACACATCATATACTGATTCTCCATAGAGAGAGAGAGAGAGAGAGAGAGAGAGAGAGAGAGAGAGAGAGAGTCGGATCATGCACGTCTCGTCGTCACGGTCACGTCCCCAGAGGAAGAACACGTCACGAGCCGCGTCAGTGCCGTGCTGATAGCTTCCCTTCTCCCGCCTTGAGTCCCTCCTCCCAGCACCACCACGCGATGCTGGCTGGGAGAGGCTGAGCTGGTGGTCTTACACTGCCCCTCCTATTACATCTATGGCCCGTATTCAGAAACGCTTTACTCTCTCATCACGAGTATTTGCAAAGGCCACAGGGATGATTAGACGGGTTTTCTAGAATGTTTTTCCTGTTGATAATGTAGAGATCTTTTTGTTACTAGAACCGTAAAAACACCCTTAAAAACCCGTGGCACTTTAACTACAGCCTTTTGACTGTAATAGAGGAGCGGCGCAGAAGTGTTTCAGAATGTGGTACTATTTGGCGAATCCTTTAAGCATATTCATGAGCTAAATTCGAGTTGTATTCCCGCTCATTACCACTGTGTTTGGCGTGTTCCCTCGAGTATCAGTCTATCGGTTGTCTGATCTTGTAAGGAGATTAGACAAGAAGATTAAAGGGAAATACTGAAGACGGTGTTGGTGAGGATTTACTGTTACTGGACTTGGCACTATATGGTATTCTCATGCGCTTCCATGTCCTGTCTTATCAACTTCCTGCAGGCTCTAGTGAAAATTGCAGGATTTTTTTTTTCAAGGTTGTTTCCACGATGATGCTGATAGTTAACCCAATCTAACCTAACCTTAGGAGGACTTTGACATTAGACCGTATTCTCAAAAATTCCCGTGTCCTATCTTATCAACTTCCAACAGGTTCTAATGAAAGTCGGTTTTCTTTTTTTTTTTTTTCTAGGTTGTTTTCACGATTATGTCGATAGTTTAACCTAGCCTAACCTAAGGAGGGTTCTGCATCGTCACTTGGGAAAAACACCCACGAGAAACCAACTGATCACGCTTATAGTCTTTGAAAGTTTCAGTGGTTTTTGAAAATAAATCTAACAAAAGTTGAAAATATTTAAGGATGCAAATCCACGAATGCATCTACCTGTGCTTATTAATTTATTTTTTTCCTCTGTATATACCAACCTTTATATTTTGTTTATATAAAGAACCATTATCCAACACCCTTTTCCTTTTTTTTTTTTTGTATACATTCGTGTTCAAGTTTTTTTTTTTTCCTAATATATTCCTGTATTTATGTTTCCTTTTTTTTTTCGTATATTCTCGCATTATTTTTATTTTTTCGTCATCTTAGTAATTGTAATTCTAAAGTGTCTTTTTACAAAGTGACGTTCCCAGCCTTCAGGAGTAAGCCTGTAGCCGCCATAGGCCTAACACACTGAAAAAAAGGACAAATCATCTTCTCATGTTACTATTCCTATCTTTCCTCGTCAGTCGGCGTTCATAAGTCAAATCAGCAAGATTAGTGTACGATAAACTGTATGTGTGTGTGTATGTGTGTGTGTGTGTGTGTGTGTGTGTGTGTGTGTGTGTGTGTGTGTGTGTGTGTGTGTGTGCGCGCACGCGTGTGTGCATGTGTGTGTGTGTGTGTGTGTGTGTGTGTGTGTGTGTGTGTGTGTGTGTGTGTGTGTGTGTGTGTGTGTGTGTGTGTGTGTGTGCGTATGGAACTGTTAACACTTTTCAACTTTCAGCGCCCGTCAGTCTGTGTTTTGTAGTGAGTCAGTCAAGTAAGGAGATGAGTTTGTTCGGTAATGTGTGTGTGTGTGTGTGTGTGTGTGTGTGTGTGTGTGTGTGTGTGTGTGTGTGTTCCGTATGTGAGCATGTAAGTAGTATATGTGATCGCTTTTCTTTTTTTTTCTTTTCTTTTTAACAACGCAATTCTTGCCCTTGATGACCCATAGAGAGAGAGAGAGAGAGAGAGAGAGAGAGAGAGAGAGAGAGAGATGGTGAAGGGGGAGGAAAGGCACGGTTGGGGCAAGAAAAATAAAGAGGAAATTAAATGTAAGATGCTTGAGAAGGGGAGAGGAAGGGTAAAGCAAGGAAGAGAAAAAGATGGGGTGAAATAATTACATGAAGCAAGAGAGTAAGAGATAAAGCCGTGGAAGGAGAGAGAGAGAGAGAGAGAGAGAGAGAGAGAGAGAGAGAGAGAGAGAGAGAGAGAGAGAGAGAGAGAGAGAGAGGTCAATGCTCTGAGTTACTGTTTAAAGCGGCAGAAGTTACCCACTCGATATTGTCCAGCGTGTGTTGAGCAAAGCGGCGATGCAGAAGAGAAATTCGTTTAATTGCAGTGGAGTTCAATGATAATTCGACGTACGTACAGATTAGAGAGAGAGAGAGAGACGCTAATGAATATTCGGGAGCCTGAGAGAAACATTGGATCCTTTCACTCCTATTGCTCTCTACATCTTTTTCCTCTCTATCTCTTTTTTTTTTTTTATAGGACAGGATGATCTACTTAAATTCAAGAAAAGTGCTGCTCTCAGTCACCTGTTTTTGGATGACGGGATAATCTACGTAAATCCAAGAGAAATAGCTGTTCGTGCCACTTTTCCATCACGTTGTGGCGGGAGTGACGGGGTGAAGCAATCTGAGAGCTGCATCAAATAAGAAAGTCACGGCATTTCCCGAGCCTCTGAGATTAATGTGTTGAGTCCCTGCAGCATCCCGGCAGCCACCTAACCCACACTCACTCACTCACTCACTCACCCACTCACCCACGTACCTCTACTCTCCTGCACTGCCTCGAGTATTTTCTCTCTCTCTCTCTCTCTCTCTCTCTCTCTCTCTCTCTCTCTCTCTCTCTCTCTCTCTCTCTCTCTCTCTCTCTCTCTCTCTCAGGAATTCAGGACAAACATCTCTCACTCCCTCACAGAAAGTTCATACTATAAAAGACAGACAGCTCATACTATAAAAGGAAAGAATATATATATATATATATATATATATATATATATATATATATATATATATATATATATATATATATATATATATATATATATATATATATATATATAGCAATGGAAAACCGACACTTCACACTTTAGATATGGAGATGCGTGAAAGAAGTGTTTTTTTCTTTTCTTTTTTTCAGAAATGTAAGACAGACAGCTCACACTGTATTCGTAAAAGGAAATGCGTGAAAGAAATTGTTTTTTTTTCTAGCAATGCAAGACAGACAACTCACTCTGAGGAAAAATAAAATATGTGAAAGGTTTTCTTTTAGGAGGAATGCAAGATACAAGACACTATATAAAGATATGCGTGAAAGAAATAGAACTTGTCAAAAATACACGACAGAGAACTCACATTGTGATATATATATGTGAAATAAATACAGAAAATACATATTTTTAAGTATGAGACAGATGATTCTCACTACAATAAATAAGTAAATGAGAGAGAGAGAGAGAGAGAGAGAGAGAGAGAGAGAGAGAGAGAGAGAGAGAGAGAGAGAGATCTGAAATAATTACATTAAGTCTATCTATCGTGCGTGTAAAATAAGCACTTGTCTGTGTTCAGATTTAACCGCAAAAATGTGAAATAAGCACCTCAGACAAAATAAAATCAGAAAATGCTAAAAATTTTTCCATCATGCTAAGTTAAATGTCAGCCGCGCTTCTTACTAAAAATGTTCCGTTAGTAATTTTCTCCCTTGGGTTGCGTGGCGTGAATTAGCTGTCTAGGTAGTGCCAAAATGCATGAGGCGAAGGAACGCTCAACACTCACCTGATTATGACAGACGCGTTCACGCCCACTAATTTAGAAGACTTAAGCAAACTGTTTAATGTAACCATATGACTCAGGCTTGGATACCTCCCATCTATTTCCCTACTCTACTCTCTTCCCCACCATGTTCATTACTATCATTCTTCCTCCTTCTCCTTCTCATCCTCCTGCTCCTCATACTTATCCTTTCCTTCTCCTCCTCCTACTTATTTTCGTTCCTTTCACTTCTTTCGCCTCCTTTCTCACTCTCCTGTTCTTGGCACCACCTTCATTTCCTCCTCCTCCTCCTCCTCCTCCTCTACCTCTTTCTTTCTCCCTTCCCTCTAAATTTCCCTTCCTTCAGCAGATTTCCAACTAATAACACCCTTCGTGTCCCTCCCTCATAGGCTACTTAGTCTTATGTGCGCGCGCATGTGTGTGTGTGTGTGTGTGTGTGTGTGTGGTGTGTGTGTCATAAGAGGAGGATATATGTATCAAAATGCGAAAGAAAGGAAATGACATCTTTATGTAGGTAAGTAATGTGAGGAGGAGGAGGAGGAGGAGGAGGAGGAGGAGGAGGAGGAGGAGGAGGAGGAGGAGGAGAAGGGATGAAAATGAAAGGCTGGACTAAGGGAGGGATTGTTTGGGGTTGAGTCACCACCCTCATCACGGTTCTCTCTCTCTCTCTCTCTCTCTCTCTCTCTCTCTCTCTCTCTCTCTCTGTGTGTGTGTGTGTGTGTGTGTGTGTGTGTGTGTGTGTGTGTGACATGTCCTTCCGAAAATCCAACCGGTATCTCCTTTCTTTCCTTCTCTTCTCTCTCTCCTTCCCTCCTCCCACCGTTCCTTCCTTCCATCCTTCACTTCCTTCGCTTCCTCCCCCATTCCCACCACTTTCCTTCATTCTTTCGCTTCCTTCCCGTCCCTTCCTTCCTTCCTTCCCTTCGCAACGTGCACAGGAAATTGCAGAAGCCAGTGCAGCCCCATTTTCATATTACCTTCCCTGCTTGAGCTGTCGAGTGCGGACCAACACACACACACACACACACACACACACACACACACACACACACACACCTATGAGCCCCACCACTATTCATTCTCACAGACCTCCTCCTTGTCCCAACCCAACCTCTCGAACGCTGCTCTCCTCCCCCAGCCTCTCTTTCATTTCCTCTCTCCCCCCTTCCCTTCTTCATGACTCCTTTCTCCTTTCTCTCACCGTTCCCTGACCGGTATTCTGAAACGCTTTGCTCTCTCACCACGACTGTTTTCAAAGGCCACAGAGATGATTACTCGTGTTCCCATGCGTGTTTTTCCTGTTAATAATGTGGAAATGTTAATCTGTTACTAAAACTGTATAAAAAAAAATAAGATAAAAACACGTGTACCTTCAACTAACAGAGCCTTTCGAAAGTACTGGAGGTGCGGAGCAGAAGTGTTTAAGAATATGGTTCCCCGTTCTGTCTCTCCTACACTGCGTCACCACAATTCACTACAACGTTACTAGATTGTGTGTGCTTACTTAGACATTACCATAAGTTCCAGAGGCGAGATAAGCTGAAGAGAGAAAGCTTTTAGGTTCTACGGGAGTAACCTTGGCCGACTTACCGTGAAAGTTTAAATTAAAGCTTCGTGTAGTTTCAGGGTTCACAGAGGAGGAGGAGGAGGAGGAGGAGGATTAGAGAAAAGGGTGAATGGAGCAAGAAGGGGAAGAGGAGGAAGAGTAGTAGTAGTAGTAGTAGTAGTAGTAGTAGTAGTAGTAGTAGTAGTGGTGGGAGGAGGAGGAAAGGAGGAGTAGGAGAAGGAGGAGGAGGAGGAGGAGGAGGAGGAGGAGGAGGAGGAGGAGGGGAAAGGGGGTTAGAGATGTTGTATTCGACGAGACTGTGTGAAGAGGGAAGAGAAAATTTAGATGGAAGTGTTAAGGGTCACAAGAGGGAACGAATGAGTGGGAGAAGAACAGAATAAAGGAGTTTATTGATCGAGTTGCATTCTGGCGCCGGAAGAAGGAAGGAAAGGAGTGATTGGGTTGCACGTGGGACAGAGCATGTGGAGGGACTGGAAAAAAAAAAAAAGGAAGGAGGGTAGTGGAGTGAAAGGAGGGGTGCCTGAAGCCTCGTAGTGCCCAGATGTGCATGGCGGGGAAGCCACGTGAAGGTTGGGGTGGTGAGTTGCGATCAGATGAGTCAGCTGAGGGTGTCCGTAGAGAAAGAGAGGAAGCAAGGGGAAAAAAAAAAAATATGAGGGTGAAAAATAGACAAAGGGAGAGAGAGAAAGGGAGAGGTAAATAGTGAACACTGTAAAATAGATATATGGTTCGGAGGGCGAGAAAAGGAGGGAGACGAGGACAGTAGTGAAGTAAAAATGTACAACAGTGATAGATAGACTAAGGGGGAGAAGGATAAATAGTGAACACTGAAAAAAAAAATATGTAAACATTTAGAAAGTGAATGCAGAGGAGAAGAGACGGAAAGAGGAAAAAAGGGAGGGAACGAGGGCAAAAAATACGCTGAAGAAAATAAAGAAAATGCTTGGTGAAAGATACTTATAGTGAACATTGAAGAATAGATAGACGATTCAGAGGCTAGGCGTAAAGATGGAAATGTAGGGAGGGAAGAAGTAAGGAAAAGTAGGAAGGAGGGAAGGAAAAGAATACAAGTTGAAAAGAAAAGAGTAAATGAGCGGGGATAGAGGGAGCTAGGGAGGAAGGGAGTATGGTGAACAAAGAAGGAGTTGATGTCAAACAGTTCATCGTGACTTTTGTTGTCATGACGGTGAATGGACAGTTTTTGTGACGTGAGCTGATTTGAAACATTTAGAGTGGAAAATAAGAAAAAAAATTAGATAAAAAATGAATACTGAAATTGAAGGCAAGTAAAAAATAGTGAGAAAATGGATGTTAATTATCTTTGAGAGTATAAATGATGAATGTTATTATAAAGCGAGGAGTAATAATTTGAGAGAGAGAGAGAGAGAGAGAGAGAGAGAGAGAGAGAGAGAGAGAGAGAGAGAGAGAGAGAGAGAGAGAGAGAGCGTGTGTTCGTGTGGGGGGTTACTGCCACTACCGTAAGCAACAAGAACGCCACTTGTGACGTCACACACGGCTAAGGTAAAGTGTAGGTTCCCCGCTCGTAAATTTTTCCCACCGCAAAGACACTACGGAAAAAGCAGAACACACACACACACACACACACACACACACACAGACACGACAAAACTCATTCCCTACACAGTCTACATGTGTGTGTGTGTGTGTGTGTGTTATCTAGAGGTGAGCATCAGCCGGGAGCAACCTGCAAGCCTTACCCAGCAGGTTGGCTCCTAAAAAACACACCGCGGTCCGTCCAGACAACGTAGAATAAGGAGAGGCGGTGCATTTTTATTCACTTTCTTTGACATCATCTTGTGTCTAAAGTGAAGGAGGCGAATAAGGAAGAGAATCGATCTTTTAATCTGATATAAATAAATGGCGGTCAGAAGCTTTTACTGCGTGTGTGTGTGTGTGTGTGTGTGTGTGTGTGTGTGTGTGGTGGTGGCGGAAGACGAGTGTGGTGTTGCGGTGTAGCATTAGCAACCAGCAGTGTGTGGTGGAAGAAGTGATGGTGCTTATTCGTCACGGTATAGTGAACCTAGGCCACAGTGCGAAGGTGGAGGAGGAGGTGGAGTTTGAGACGGAGGAGGAGATGGTGGTGCTGGTGGAGGAGGAGGAGCAGGAGATGGTGGTGCTGGCGGAGGAGACGTAGGAGGAGGAGGAGGAGATGGTGGTGGTGGAGGTGGAGGAGGAGGTGGTGGTGGTGGTGGTTCTAGGGATGGTAGTGATAGCAGCAGCAGCAGCAGCGGGAGCGAGAAGGGTGGGAGCCAAATAAAGGAATATGGTCGACCATGAAGAGTGAATTAATGCGCGATGGAATAGGTATAAAAAAGAGCCAATGTGTAACTTAAGGAGAGGAGAAGAGATAGGATTCGCTGAAGGAGAAGAGGGAGCAGGTATAGGCAACAGGCAGACATACGAGTAGTAGGCAATGAGAAGAGAGGAGAGGGGAGATGTAGAATAAGAAGCAGGAAAGGAGAGAAGGGGTGAGAGATGAGACAAGATAAGAGTAGTAGAACTAGGAAAAACAGATACAAGAAGCAGACAGACAGACAGACAGACAGACAAGGCGGCCGGCGCTTCAGAAACCCTCTCTCTTTTCCGACTTAGAGAGAAGCAGGTACAGGCGGCAGACAGACGAAATAGACAAGTGGTACTTCAGAAACACACTTTTGGACCGGTAAGAGTAGTAGGAGGAGAAGGAGAGGCAGGTATAGGCAGCAGGTACACAATAGCATAGTCGGGCGGTGCTTCAGTAACCCTCTCTTCTCGGACCGGTAGTTACCATTCTGAGTCATTGTCGTGCGTTGCCTTCCGCTCCTGCTACTGTCTTCGGGTTCTGTCATTCAGCTAACTTATCCTCCTTTCCTCCCTTCACCCAGCCACCTAGGCACTTACACACTTCCTCTTAGTCATATTACAGCAGGCAAGTTGTTAACACATGACTACAGGGCTTCAGGGAAAGACTGCATGAATAAGGGAGGGTGGAGTGAAGTTAAGTGAAATCTGACGAGAGGTTGCGTGTCGAGGAGCAGCTGTTATCCTTGTTGTGCTCGTCTCCTCCCAAGCGTGGGGGAGGTCTGGCGGCTCGCACATGACACCAGTTACCAGACTGGCTTGTCGGTGCTTATCTCATATGAGGAGTTTTTTCTCTTTTTTTGTATAATCTTTCTTCCTTCAGTCTTGTTCGAGGTTGTGTTTCCTTCCGGTCATTCAAAGTAACGATTCAGGTTTCCTTTATTTCCTGAGCCACCGACTCCTTGTTCCCGTGTTTTGCTCCTTGTAAGACAGCACATCCTCTCGCCCCACCGTCCTGCCTCCTCCCTTCCCACCTTCCGCCTCTCCCTCCCCACTTGTTCAGTCTTCCCCCGCAGGCTACCAGTAATAGCCACTGGCCATCCCCGCCACTTCCGCCGCCGCTGGCAGTGTTTGGCTTCACTCCCCGTGTTTGTCCCCCGATGTGAGGCCATTACCACGATTTCCCGTCATCTCCTCGCCGCGTGAAGGCTGGGAAGAGCTGGAGCCGCAAGGACCAACTTTTTGTACGCGTTGTTATTGTTGTAAACTGTTGTTGCCGTAGAGATTGCATGCTGTCTTTTTTGTATCTGCATGGAAACGTTCAGTTCAGGACAAAAATTATTCGTTGTGTAGTCTATTTTCCTTGCACACACACACACACACAAATTCTCTCTCTCTCTCTCTCTCTCTCTCTCTCTCTCTCTCTCTCTCTCTCTCTCTCTCTCTCTCTCTCTCTCTCTCTCTCTCTCTCATAAGAACATAAGAACATAAAAAATAAGGGAAGCTGCAAGAAGCGACCAGGCTTACACGTGGCAGTCCCTGTATGAAACACACCTACCTATTTCCATCTGCTATCCCCATCCATAAACTTGTCTAATCTTCTCTTAAAGCTCTCTAGTGTCCTAGCACTAACTACATGATTACTGAGTCCGTTCCACTCATCTACCACTCTATTTGAGAACCAATTTTTTCCTATCTCCTTCCTAAACCTAAATTTTTCAAGCTTGAACCCGTTATTTCTTGTTCTACCCTGGTTGCTGATCCTAAGAATTTTGCTTACATCTCCCTTGTTAAAACCCTTATACCACTTAAAGACTTCTATCAGGTCCCCTCTTAACCTACGTCTTTCTAAAGGATGTAAATTTAACAGCTCTCTCTCTCTCTCTCTCTCTCTCTCTCTCTCTCTCTCTCTCTCTCTCTCTCTCTCTCTCTCTCTCTCTCTCTCTCTCTCTCTCTCGTTTCCATGCATACGCTCAACGTTCCTAAAAAGAGAAATGAAAAACGAATCCAGGTAAACTCCTTAAAGCCCAGTAAGTGGTGAGCCAACAGGTAGAGGCGACAGGGTGTGGTCGGGGAGCAGTGTTGCCAGCGCGGCGCCTCGCGGGAGATAAACAAGACCACCACCTCCCACCCATTTCCCGGTATCTTCCCACCACCTCCCAGCACCTTCCATCACTACCCGCCACCTACCCAGTTCTCCTCTACCTGCCACCCTTCCCTTCTCATTTCCTCCTCGACCTCCACCTTCTGGCTAACCTCGTACTCGTATCTTCGTCCTGTTTGCCTGTTAAAATAAAACTGGGGCATAGATAAATATTTTTTTTTTTTATAGTTAATGCTCTTTTTACGTTATTATTTTTTTAGTCATGCTGCATCCACTGCTCCAAGGCCCTTTTTCGTTTTTTTCGCATCTGTTGCGTTAAATTTGCATTTAGTTTTTGTTATGATGTTACTTTTCGTTCTCATTTTCGTCTTTCGTTGTTTCTTTTTTTCTCGTTGCCCTTTCTATGTCTCCGTTGTTAAGTTACTAAGTCACTTGTTTATTGTTTTCGCTTCTGTTATGTTACTTTCTATTTTGCCTTATGACATTAGTTAGTCTTTTTTTTTCTGCCTCGTTGTAACTTTCCTTGGTGTCTTTTATTATGCTACTTGCCTTTCTTTTCCAATTTGTCTGATACTTCACCATCCTTTTATTTTTATCTCTTTTGTTATCTTACTTCCTTTTCCTCTTAACCTTTGTTGCTATGTTACTTTGTTTTCTTGTTACGTTACTTTCCTTTTCCTCTCTGTTATGTTAATTTTCGTTCATTTTAACTTATTTTCTTACGTTACTTTCTTTTCTTTTTACTTCTGTAGCTATGTTATTTTCCTTTTCGTCTCTGTTACGTTTTTCCCCCTTTTCGTATCTATTATGTTACTTTTCGTTCATTTTAACCTCTTTTGTTATGTTACTTTGCCTTTCTTTTTACTGCTGTTAGGTTATTTTCCAAATCATCTCTTTTACTTTGTTTTCTTTTCGTCTCTGTTCTGTTACTTTTCATTCACTTTAACGCTTTTGTTACGTTACTTTCTTTCCTTTGTTGCTACGTTAGTTTGTTTTTCTTTTTACCTCTGTTTTTACGCAACTCTTTTCGTCTCTTTTGTCAAGTTATTTTTCTCGTTTCCTTCCAAGGCGAGGGATACCTTAGGGTTACCTCCTGGAGCTACCTTTCTTTGTCCCTTCAAGTCCTAACCTCCACGACACGCCTCACTAATGTACAGTCACGTGGAGAGAAACTTCCCCCTGATCGCCTTTTTTGTAGTATTTTTTTTTTAGGTATCATCGCCATCGGCATCACCATTACCTCCACCACCATCTCCACCTCCTCACCATCTTCGTTACCTCCACCACAACCACAATGTTACGATCCATTCCCTCCATAATTACTGTTACCACCACCATCTCCACATCATCATCACCGTCACCTCTGCCGCCATCATCTCTCTTACCGCCACCACCATCACCACTTCATCATCACTGTTACGTACATTACTACTGTTACCACCACCACTACCACCGTATCATCATCATCATCATTACTACTTCCATCTTCCATCTTACCACCCCTACCACCACCACCACCACCAGTACATCATCGTTATCACTGTTACTACCGTCACTCTCACCACCTCCTTCATCACCGGTATCATCAAGAGTAATTTTCCCGCGTGAGAACAGGAAGCAGTGACATGGCAGTAGCTTGGAGTTGTATCATTATTATTTTTTTACATAACGTGCAGAAGGGAGGGGAAGGAGAAAGAAAGAGGACATCTTGAGAAATCTTATGAATTCAACAAGGATAAGGAAAAGGAAAGATGAAATTACAATAAAAGATAGGGAACGCACTGTAGATTATATAAACTTCCCATATAGAAAAGAGTCAAGTAAAGATACAAGACAGTATCCCTTAGAGCTAAAAATGCATCTTTGTAAATACTAAACACTAATAAGAGGCAGTGAAAAATCAGGACTGCGTGAAGTTATTCAAAATAAGACACTGCACTATAAAAAACAAAGCTAAAAAGACCTCTTGATAAATTCGTATCAGTCAAGGAAGGATGTGAGGAGGCTTGAGTCGATTGGTGCAAGTAATGAGTGTGCGGTGCGTGAGGTAAGGCGGTGGCACGGCCTTACCCTGCCATTGTGACGGTGAATGTGGCACTCAGCCGGTGACGTGGCTCGGCCGGGAGTCTGGTAATGTATGCAAGGCGGCGGGACGTGACCCAATCTGTCTGACTGAACACCCACTGAACGGATTACTGCTCCCTCCTCTGTCTCCTTCTCCTCTTCCATCCCCTCATTTTGCAACTTATTTCCTTTTTCTGCCTTCCCTTCCTTCTTCACTTTTTTTTTTCTCCTGGCTCGTCATCCCTCTCTTATTCTCCTCCTCCTTCTCTTCCTTCTCCAGCTGCATCTTCTTAATTTTCTCCTTCTCCTCCTCCTCCTCATCCTCCTTCTTCTTCTTTTGCAGCTTCTCCCCCTCCTGCTCTTTTTTTCTAAGGTTTGCCGTCTCTTTCCACTATGACTGATTATCTATGGATCTACATCTTTATACTGAAAAATATTAATAGTATTATCATGTGCTATGTAGTATCCTGTTCTAATCTGTGGCTTATAATCCCCATAGCCTCCATCTTTCCAAGCTTCTTATATTTCATCTTTCAGTATTCATCCATGATTACCTCCCTCTTCTATCCTTATCACATTCCCTTCTGCCTGCCTCTCTGTAAACCACCACTACCACCACCACCACCCCCTTCCTTCCCTTTCACTCCCTCGCCAGTCATCACTCATGACTCATACAGACCTTAATATCAAACCCTCTCCGTCATCACACTGAAACTGCCGCTCTGAATTATTAAACCCACACTGAATCCATCTCTGAGTCACACGCTTGGAACTCCCTGCTAGCTTAGACTGAAAGACTGAATCATCACACGCACTCACACTAGTAGTACTTACTGTGTCATATTCAATTTCCTGATCCAAGACTGTGTTGTACTTGAACTGACTACTTCCTAACCTCAGCATTCTCAGGGAAAAAGGAAAATTATCAGGAAAAAAGGAAAACTATCAGCCTGCACGAGTCACTAAATTAATATACAGGTAATGTCAAAAAAATAAAAAAAAAAGTAATATTTGGTCTTATGCAGACATCTAAACGAAAAAAAAAATTAATGGAAAATCTGAAATCAATGTTGCAAATAGCTTACGTATAACACACACACACACACACACACACACACACACACACACACACACACACACACACACACACACACACACACACACACACACACACACACACACACACACACACACACACACACACACACACACA
>NC_087156.1:6655000-6660000 GCF_035594125.1 Scylla paramamosain
AACAATACATCAAGATGGTGCGAGTCAAGGATTCCTGGGAGACAAAGATTTTTTTTTTTTTTTTTTTTGCATTTCTATATTTCTATAAGATACATAGGTGGACGCATGCAAGCGCGCGCGCGCACGCACACACACACACACACACACACACACACACACACACACACACACACACACACACACACACACACACACACACACACACACACACACACACACACACACACACTATTCATAGATATATTAACATACTACATGCACGCACTTCATACGCACTTACATGCACGCAAACATTCTTACTCATACTAATACTTACCCAGTTCGCAATACACACACTTCACGTGTGCACATACATAACCCTACATTTGTACTCATTGTTAATATTTACATAGACTGAAGACCATACAAACATTTTTTTTCTAAGTGTTCTTAAATATGGTTGTTGGTAAGGAGAGTTCCTTTACTGTGGACTGATGTGTATGATTCTATGTTTGTAGAGTTGTGCGGTGCTGTGGACATAATATATTAGGTATGTGCCGGAGCTTCTTGTTACATGAATATTGCCTATCACCTTGAATAACGTGTTATCTAATTAAGTAATATTTCTGAAAATACATAAAAAAATGTTTGTGTGCTTAATTTCAATTATTTGTGTGTTAAATATACAAGATTTATAGAATAGTGTTTTTCCAATAAGAATACATACATCTTAAAACCTTATTTTTTGCCACTTACAACTTAGTAAGAAGACCAGATACCATCCCATACGGGAACGCGATACATAAAATGAGGGCTACACAAGATATGATATTATGATATTATACCATATATTATATGGTCATTATTGCTTCACTGGTGAGTTGGTGACGAAGCCTGTATAATACTCCACATAGCTTAGATGTATTTAGATATGCTGCTTTGATGTGGTGTCCCCAGTTTAGGTCTTCGTCAATATAAAGACTCAAGAATTTTTGTATGGCTGAGTTGTAGAATAGTTTTATTCTCTGATGTCACTGGAAGCATCTGAAAAGTATACAGTTGGTTTTATTAACATTAATTATAAGTTCATTCACCTGCATCCATTAATTTACATGTTGGAGTTCTGAATTTAAGTTTGTAAGCAAATATTTTATGTTCTTATCTGATAGCAGTATATTGGTGTTGTCTGCATATATAACAAATTACAAGATGGGACTTGCATATGGCATGTCATTAATATATTTTATAAAGATAATTAGACCCAATATTGATCTTTGTGGAAAGATATGTGTGTGTGTGTGTGTGTGTGTGTGTGTGTGTGTGTGTGTGTGTGTGTGTGTGTGTGTGTGTGTGTGTGTTATTTTGGATATTCCCTTTGCAAGAACATCGGCCAGCTATATAAATCGATAAATACGCAAATAAATAGTCGTCCAAGAGAAGGACCACAGAACTTTCATAGCCATTCCATAAATAGGATTCTCGTATTTGTCACGTTTTTAAACAAGATTGATGATCTTAATAGTTTCACCGCTCGAGTTCGTGGAAGGTGCTTGGAAGTGTGCAGTCTGAAGCATTATTTTCTTTATATACCGTTTTCTTTGTCAAATAGGAATAAGACCTGCTGAAGGAGTTAGTTTGAGGATATGAACACTCCAGAAATCCTGTACTATAACTGTATATGTATAAGAAGACACAGGAACACTTATATCTTACACGCATATACCTTAAATGACAGGCAGCTAAGAAGGCAGTCTAGGAACTAAATACATTCAGCTCGATCTGCCTTACCACTCACCACAGAATCCTAACTGTTTCCGTGAAGACTGTTATCACCACCACGCCCACGGACCCCGGCGCACGGAGGGAGGCGTGACTACGTGGAACCAACGGCGCCTTGAAGGAGAACTTGCGAGGAAAAGGAGAAAATGAAACTGGTGAAAGGAATGTTCACTATGGTAAGTAATCCCAATACTACTGCCACTACTAATACTGCTACTGCTATTACTGTTACTGCTACTACTGCTACTGCTACTACCACTACTACTACTACTACTACTACTACTGTTACTGCTACTACTACTACTACTACTACTACTACTACTACTACTACTACTACTACTACTACTATAATAATGATAATGATAATAATAATAATGATAATAATAATAATAATGATAATAATAATAATAATAATAATAATAATAATAATAATAATAACAGTAATAATAATAGTAATAATAATAGTAATAATAATAATAGTAATAATAATAGTAATAATAATAATAATAATAATAATAATAATAATAATAATAATAATAATAATGATAATAATAAGCACGTCATGATCATAAAGGCAAGGATAATAGATGGTTACCCCAACAGCAGGTGTGAGAAGAGTAATGATGTTGACATTGGTCTTGACGCTTGCCTCAGCCTTAACCGCCATCAGACACACACACACACACACACACACACACACACACACACACACACACACACACACACACACACACACACACACACACACACACACACACACACACACACACACACACACACACACACACACACACACACACACACACACACACACACACACACACACACACACACACACACACACACACACACACACACACACACACACACACACACACACACACACACACACACACACACAACCCTACATTTGTACTCATTGTTAATATTTACATAGACTGAAGACCATACACACACACCAAGGACTGAATACTGGGACTGGGAAGACGGTCCACTCAATGTTAAATTTTTGCTCTCTCCGCGACGGTGGAGAGAGCACCAGTTTCGAAATTCTGCTTATCCCGCAAGGATAAGCAGAATTTTGAAAATCATTTTGCACCAAGCAGAAACTAGTGTGTCATCCAGTTAGCCTGACAGAGCTGCCTCTCTCTTTCCTTGGCTTGGTCAAGTTGCTTCCACCTTTGTTGTTGTGTTGACATCCCCTGGGCGGGTTTCTTGAGTTTGAAGTCGCCCCATGTACATTATTAAACTTATGAAATACGTCAACACTCCGGTTCTTTTTTATCGAAAAATTAAACATAAATTAACATCAAATACTTTTATGTATGATTTTGGCATTCGAGTGCAAAAACATAATGGTTAGGGTCTTTCTTAAGCGCTAAACATAGCACGCGCAGCGAGTTTAGATTTTACTTTTACTCCTGGCTAAAAATTGACTGAAGGAAGCTTAATGTTTCTTGTAAACACTCTCGGCATTTATTTTTAGCTGAGAGTAAATTTAAAAGTCTTTTAGATTTTTTTTTTTTTATGCATACAGGCTCTGGACCTAAACTTTATTTATTTTTATCTATTTTTTTTATTTTGTTTTATTTTATTTTTTCTTAAATAAACACTGTATATTCCTGAACACATTCTATGACCTTATTCTCGATTCTAATTTCTTTGTCGGAAGCTTTCTTCCTGCTGATAAGTAAATCCCGTGTGTGTGCTTTAATGGCACTCTGCTGCCAAGAGACGGTCACTATTTTTTTTTTTTTTCTCTCTTTGATGGCGGTACCCTCATCGTATCTAATTTCTCTGCTTACCCATCTCAAATTAATCCATTCCACAGCACCCACGCTAGACTGCTGTGCCACATTCTATGGCAAAGCCGCTCATGTTAATGTAAGCAAGCCAGTACAGTTCGTTATTCCTCCATGAACATTAATTACTCCCTTTGCTTATCTCACATAACTCTTCTTTCTATAGTGTACTTTCATAGTTCCATAATTGTACAACAAATAATTTATTCCTTGTACAATAATAGCCTTAGTGAGGCTCCAGCCGTATGTTAGGACTGGTAAAATGCAGTGGTTACCTGTATACTTTTCTTTTAATTGAGAGTGGTAGGTAACTCTTCATTACATTGCTTGGTTTCCCAAAGGCACTCCATCCTCCTCCTATCTTTCTGTTGATTCCTTTTTCATGGTCTGGGCTCAAACTTTATTTATTATTTATTTGTTTATCTATTTTTTTTATTTATTTTGCCCAAAATAAATACTGTATATTCTTGAACACATTCTCTGACCTCAATTTCGATTCTAATTTATATATCTGTTATAAAGCGTGAATACTTTTGTTGTCTTCATATACATCCTCAACCATATTTTTTTTTTTCTTTGTATAATTGTAAAATCATTTCCTGAAGCTCATCTGAAGGTTTGGTTAACAACACAAGTCATGATGTCGCCCCTAAACTAAAGGTAGCTGTGGCAGCCTGATGGCGCTGCTCGGTGTAACAGGTGAAATGAACACCAACACTGCGCATGGTACAGTTTATTCTGAGTCCGGTCAAGCCTGCAGTCATATAAATTGAACACTTAACACTATAAGCATAATACTGATTTGTCTTGCCGTCATGTTTGTATATCTTTAATTTCGGCTACTTATTACAAATATCATTACGCTCTATCTACTGCACAATCTACCGCACACTTACGTTTTGGGACCTTTGTGAATGAGCGTGGGCGACGAGTGTAGAACGCAGATCTATGTGTGAATCTCCTTTCTGCCGTTGGGGTGTCTCGAGGATCCACAACATTCGATCACCACAAGGGTTTCATCATGGTTCTATCCTATAGGTCAGCATCACCCTCACGACTCGCTTTTCCACCTTCTCCTCTACTTTCTCATCTTGACGACCTACACTGCAAGCGGTAATAGTAGCGCTATGAACCTTGTGCTTGCCTTGTGTAATCTCTTAACTCATTATTGATATAGTGCCCAACGTTATTCAAATCATCGAGAAAACCTTTTCGTTGCTTGCTTGATATTTACCAGGCTTAATCACACGGCTGGGTCATTAGTCATAAATAATGGTATAGGGGCTTTGGACAAAATATAAGGAAGTCAGCATTCATAGGCTCACCTGGTTGGATACCACGTGGGATCTGGATGGTCATGTCCGGAATTCTTACCTTGGCTTTAATCTGCTACCTATAAGATATTTATCACAATACCTAGTTCAGACTGAGTATGTTGGC